>NW_027225727.1:0-90484 GCF_038994185.2 Dermacentor albipictus | reverse complement strand
ACCGACGCCGGAGTTCTACGGCAGACATCCGTTATCCTTGCCTTGAACTAATCTGACTCTATCTCAATTACGTAAGCAAGATCATTCACATAAATAACCCCAAAGAAAGAAATCGAGTGGAGAGAGGTCACATGACCTAGCGGGCCAATTCACAGGCCTGTGCCTTCCAATCTATCGCGCACTGAAAGTCGCATCCAGCCAGTTTCGTGCTTGGCTGCTGCTGTGTGCGGGTGCCCTATCTTGCTGATACCACAGAAGTGGAAGAGGTGACAGCGGGACTTCACAGAGAAACTCATCCACCACTCCTTCAAGGATTTTGTTGATGTAACACTGTCCAGTGAGTATGTGATCAAAGAAGATGGGACCGATTATAGCACCAGCATAAATTCTGAATCACAATTTGGGCAACTACTGGTACTGGTGCCTATTGCACTTCACACAGCGTGCATTGGAGTCCCTCCACTAGTGCGCATTATGCAAATGTACCTAGGCGTTTCGGCGAAAATTGGCTTCATCTGTGCACATGATGTTGCTCAAAAGGTATGATGACTCATGGGCTTTTGCGAGAAATTTAAACGATTCTACGGGTCCCTATCTTCCAAGCATTGTTGCTGGTTAAGGTGGGACGGGTGAAAGGCTGTCATTTAGAATTCTCCAAACTGACTTGGAAATTGGTACCTGGGCGGCCACGTTCCGCATGCTAGCATGAGGATTTGAGGCCATAAATGCTAGAACATCCCTGCGTAGGCTAGGACTCAAACGTGGAGTCCTCAGCCGGTTTGTTGAAGCTGCCGGTTTGTCTCAGGTTTTCACAACTTCTGATGATAGTCGATGCATTTGGTCTACCGCCACACTTCCATTAGTGATATACATATTTGCAGTCTTCCTCTTGTTGCCATTTGCAGATGGCAAGGCGAGGATCATGCTTACTGGGTGCTCATTAGAGAAACACATGGCAAATGGGATGGAACAAAACGTACCTTTAAATCTTTGCACTGACGTCAATTCACTTTTGTGGTGACAGGTTCTGTAGCAAAAAAATAAAAAATCCGTGCACTTTATCTACGCTAAAACAACAGCTATCACAACTTTTTTCCAGGTAACACCAAACGAGACGTGTTACTTCAGCAGGGATGCGGCAGATGAGGCATTAGGTCGATCACAATGTTTTTCTTTATTTCCTTTATTGCATCCTGGACTACTCAGAGGGAGCATGTTCGAGGGCGCTGCTTTATGATGCAAGTGGGAGCACAGTCATGTGGTATTCTCCATATTTCACAGGGTTTATTTATCTATCATAAAAAATTAGTACGCAATTAGTACGTCGCTGAAAATATCGCAGTTAGATGTCCCTTGGCTGTGCCTTTAGATGCCTCATTTATAATTTGATAATTAGGATAGTACATGTCGACTTAGATAATTAATTAAATGATCAAATTAAATCTGTAACGAAAAAATTACTAGCAGCTACTGCAATGTACTGTAAACAATATTCGCTAGGTTTTCTTCGAGTAACGCATTGCTCTCTTTTTAAATCTTGGTGCATTATAATTAATTGGGACACTCTGTATATATTTACGTTTGCATGTAAGTGATGATGTTACCATCCGTAATAAATGTTGTAAGTTATTAGAAATGTTCTTTTTTTCATGAGTCGTTGACATTACTTACTGTAAAAAGAAGCAACACCGAGACACACAACATTCACGTGCATTTCATACGCCGTTGATAAAAGAGTCTGCTGACGGGGTCAGTGAAGTTTATAGGTTTCATTCATGATCAAAAAAGCACGCAAAACAATTTGAAGCGTCGTGAGCATACAACAACATATTCATTCTCTAGACATAGGCTATCCATACCGTTATAAATAATTCTTGATTGGCTGCCTCCATCTCTTTCAAAAATATTATAAACTTTGTCCTGTGTGTATATTTAAATATATTGCATATGTGCATGGTGTTTACAGTGGAAATTTAAAATAATGTTGAAGTGAGAAAGTATGGATAAGGCAGCCACCGCGAGTGCTTCTGATGGCCGTGTCGCCCTATTGTCAGGATTTGAAGAAATAAAGTGACCCGCCGTGGTTGCTTTGTGGCTATGGGGTTAAGCTCGAGATCGCTAGATCTCGAGCTTAACAGCCATGTTATCTCGTGTTAAGCTCGAGATAATATGGCTGCTAAGCTCGATATCGCCACATCTAATCCCGGCCACGACGGCCGCATTTCGATGGGGGCGAAATGTGAAAACACCAATGTACTTAGATTTAGGTACATGTTAAAGAGCCCCCCGTGGTCCAAGTTTCCGGAGTCCCCCACTATGCGGTGCCTCACAATGAGATCGTGGTTTCGGCAAATAAAACCGCATAATTTAACATTCTTTTTTGCAGAAATAATCGAAAATATTAATTAAAAGCCGTTCAAGTCTGCGCCAACAAGGATGCAGTAAGCTATTAGCCTCAGTAAAATTTCAAGGGAAAAAGTCGAGGAAAGTGAAAAGAAACCTCAAATGATGTGGGTGACAAAGCACTGGTATTGGCACTTTAGGTGTGTGTGGGGGGGGGGGGGGTAAGGGGGAGGGAGGCTTCGGCTTCGCCTAGGGTGGGGGGCTCAGCCCCCCCCTCCCCCGGGAAATCTCCGGAGGGGGCTCGGGCCCCTGAGCCCCCCACATAGTCTCCGCCTATGCTGCTATGTTAACATGGATGGTATTATATGTGCATTTCTCAAGTGAATAAATTAAACAAAGTACAAGTAGTTCATTTTCAGGGGAAGCAACACTGAAGCAATCAATTTTGCATCCTTCCATTTTAAGGTGAAAGCCTTAGATGCCTATGCTTCAAGGTCTCATTGTGAGGTACAGAAAATATCATGTGACCCAAGGAAGGCCAGAAGCGAACGAAAACATGTCCAGCCATGTATAAGACATGATTAATGATTATCGAAGTTATCACTATGTGGTACCTGTTTCCAAGTTCCTGTGATGATGTCAAAGGTTATTTCAGATGCACTGCTTCATCACTATCATTATATACAGTTCTTAGATATGTGAATGCATTGCTTGTAGAAAACAGGTAGGTAGAACCATAACGCAGAATGGACCATTTGTTAAAGAATTGGTTTTCTTCAAATGACGATCCATCTAGTATAAGATTTTTATAATGAGTGGGACATTGCACCAAACTGGTAGCCCATGACTGTGAGGTGCTCATTGTTACCAACCTTCTAGTGAAAAAAATATACTTTCAAAGAACTACCAAGAAAAGAAATGTATAGATATTGTTTTATGATGGCCCTTGAGAGTGCGCTTTATGCATGAGAGGGTGAATGTTGCAAGTTTACAGAGATGCTGAGTGCATAATTGAATCATAGTGTCCGTAATTATGTATGTTGATGCTAGTTTTTCATGATAGATATAGAATGGAGCAAAAGTGCTTAATAGCTAGTGCTGGGGTAGCTGAACAGTGAGAGAGAGAGAGAAGGGAAGACGGAAAGGCAGGGAGGTTAACCAGACTGAGTCCAGTTTGCTACCCTACATGTGGGGAGGGGAATGGGGAGTGAAAGAGAGAGAGAGAGAGAACATAGGTGTGGGATGTCTATAGTCGGGCACTCAAGTCTGTTCAGCGCTTTTTCACTGAACAGTGAAATGCACATTATTGCAAGGACCTGAACTTTAATCAAAGTGGTGACAATAGTGGTCAAAGTTTTCTTATTATTTGTACTAATGCAATGTGAAGTTGGGGATCACGATCCTGGCAACGAAAAATGAAAATTAATATGACAGCGGCCATTGTCAGCTTAAAGAACTGGGTGGACAGACAGACATGGGAAACCAGCACTTAAGTGGTGTCGGAGCAAAGCTGGAACTTATGGCTGAGCCAAATAACTTATAAGGGCTGTGGCGCACACGATAGCTGCGCGCGGGTATGATATACTAGAAATCATCAAGCAGTATCTGCCACATGGTGTTAGCACATGCTGCCTGCACTGATAGATCTCCCACCGAGCTCCTACATCTATACGAATACACAGCTACAAAATACATGCCGAGATGCAGGATCCGTCCAGTAAAGAGAACAAATTCACCAGTCGCCTAATATGACATTGACCGACACCTACAGAAGTCGCTTAATCATTTAAATAATTAGGTGAGAATGACTTGGTTCGACAGGCAAGGTTCTGACTGGTGTTGTATAAGTCGCAGGTCGCTTTTTAAGTCGCGACGATAGATTGGATTTTTTACAAGCACTGCTCCAGGAGGGCACATGCAACCGGAGGCCTCAGGAGAGGACCTGAGGTTATAATAAAGCAGGCGGCGCAGGATCCCCAGGGCACCCAAGGGGTAGTGGGGAGATCAAAGCTGGAAGCAGGATAGTCCGTAGATTGGAGTGGCGGAGGCCTAAGCGTGCTGGACTTAAAATAAATATTATTACGTCCAGCCGCCAACTTGTGACGCCAAGACTTCTGCAACAGCAGTCAGAAGTTTGCCGTTTGACATACTAAGGCAGCAGCGGAAGCGGACGAAGACACAGAAACGTGAAAAAAAAGGACCCCACGCTACAAGTTAGTAGTATTTTAAAGTTTAAATTATGGCAATTGAATAACGCGCAACTGAGCCCTCTCGAAGCGTTCGACGCATGGAAAAATTCGCGAGGACGGTAAGATACCAGTGTGACAGAGGCACAAGCAAGGAACGAAAACGCGCACACAGGGCAAACTGTAAAGATGCTATATATTTTGCTATATATGTAATATATGCTATATCTATCAAGTGACTAGTGCCATGCTCTAATCTTCAAAGGTCGCAATGCTTTCGCAATGAAATTGTTGACAGTGTGCGCTGTGTGTGTATCTTGTGTTCTGGCTCACCGCTGATCGCGATCACGCCCGATCCTGATCGAATTTCGCGGTCGTGATTGCCTCCTTTGGACAAAATGAGCGAGAGACCCAATCACAGTCGAGAATTTCGATCCGGATCGGTGCCGATCGCGATCAGAAGTATACGTGTGACACTGGTAGTGACAGGGCAACGCCATATCATACTCGCCTTCACGGGAGACCACTGACCAAACGACAACAATCGTTCGCGCCATTGCACTGTGCCAGCAACACCCAAGGAGACGCACGAGGAAAACTTGTACACGACGCACGGATCGCCAGCCGACACATGGCAAAATGCCGCCAAGCCAAGGCACGCCTAGGGACAGAACGAGCAAAGAAACTGCTCCTCCGTGGTACCTAGGTAAAGGGAGAAATTTAAGGCGCAAACGCCCCCAGATTTTCTCTCTTGCACCCGCTGAAACGACTGGCCAATCCCGTGAACTGGCGATTCCGCAAATGACCGTCTCGTGGCGTCACGCTTGCAGTGTTGCGATGTGTGCGTGCAGCCGTGTGTTTGGGCTTCATAAGTCCGTTCTTTTTTCTATGTTGCGGGATGGCGTGGGTGTGGTCCATGTTGGCCGTACAGCTGGCAGTTATGCAATCGAGGGATGATCCTGTTCACGTTTCCGGCGGTATGCGGTTTTCAGCGGTCACGCCTGTTGCAGGAGTGTCACTCGACGACGTTACGAGCTCGAAGCTGTGGTCAGATTCCTCGTTGGCGTTCCGTAATTCTCTTCGCACGGGCGCGCTATGTTGCAAAAGCCGCTTTCGCGATCTATCGTCGTGACGATAGATCAAGTTTTTTAATTATTATTAGTAATGATCCAGCTGTAGGGCACATGTAACCGACAAACGGAAGTCTCAGGAGAGCACCTGAGATGATAGTAGAGCAGGCGGCGCGGGAACTCCAGGGCACCCGAGGGACAGTGGGGGGATCAAAGCTCGAAGCAGAACGGTACGTAGGTTGGGGCCGCCGAGGCAGGTGTGTGCCAGGGAATGTTCGCACAGACAGCTCCCCTGGCACGCGCAGCCGTGCCTCGCAAGGTCGAGATACTTTAAAGGCACCTGCGCCCATTATCTTTCTTTTGCCTCGGCGCAGTGAGCACGATTAACGAGAATAATGTGGAGGGCATCCGGTGCAGTCGCGAATGCATCATGAGAAATGTAGCTCGCGTCGCCTGGCGTCTGTAGTAATATCAGAGTTGGTTGTATGAACTTTATGCATAATACGCTTTGTTAATGTACCTTAACGGAATGGGTCTAGAAGACGGTGTTGGTACATTTTTTCGTACCGCCCTAATCCTATACCCCCACTACAAACACACACATACCCCCTTTTTTTATGTATACATACAATTCCTTGCCATGACGGATCATAGCCTCCTTTATTTTTGAAAAATAGAGGAGGCTATGGACCGATCGACCAGTTCAAGTAGCCAACTTGTCAGTAACTGTCGTAGGAATCACTGTAATAAACACAATTCCACGATCGGATTGTTTACTTTCATTTTTGTTGTAACACTGAGGACTACATAGAACTTTATTTTGTATATGTGAGAGAAGTATGTGGATATCACGAGCTTAAGCCAGTGTGCGATACACAGACAAAGCAGCTGCTACAACATGAACTGCATTGAGGGCCACACAACACATACGTAATTAAAGGTGCGAAATATAGGGGGAAGCTTCAAAATAAGCTCTGTAGCACTGCAAAGTATAACATATATTGTATGTGTACAATAAATGTTCAAAAATACAATGCATCAATGTCCCATTTGCCTTCAAGTTTATTATGAAGTTCAAGTTTACTGAAGTTTATTATGAGCATATGTACAACAAGAATCCACTAACACACCCGCAGTCAAGGTGGCTGTTCGAGGTGTGCTGGCTGCCTCAGTGTAAGAAAAAGAAATTGGGTAAATGTCGACACCAGTGCCACTGCTTCTTGCCTCTGACCTGCACGTGTCTCTGCGGCATCTTTGTGCACAAGTGTGCTGGCGTGGCGAGGCGTAGGAGTCATCCGAGAGAAAGAGTGTTGTTTACATGGAGAAGTGGCTGTTCACATTGCCTGTCACTTTCCCTCAAATGTTTCCTTGGCGACTAGGGTGACACACCCGCAGTCAAGGTGGCTGTTCGAGGTGTGCTGGCTGCCTAAACGAAATAAAAAGAAATTAGATGAATGTCGATACCAGTGCTATTGCTTATTGCCTCTTACCTGCATTTGCCTCCACGGCCTCTTGGCTTGCGGAGTGTGTATGAGGGAGCTGCTGTGGCTAGGCGTAGGCATTGTCTAAGCAAAAAGAAAAGGCCATTTAAATGGGGAATTATGGAAATAAATGCAGTTGTTAGGTCTGCTTCTTGCACTCTTCTTGCCTAAAAGTTTTCAAACATAGTGTCCAGAACACACCAGCACTTTGACTGCTTCTGCTTTTTACCTGCAGGTGTTGCTGCGAGATCCTTAGTATGGCTGCGTGCAGCATTGTAACACTTGGTGGAGGCATTTGAAGTGGTAGCCAAAAATATAAAGAATCATCCTTGTCTGCACGAATGCTTTCAATTTCTAATTGCAGTGGTAACTATCACTATTGGTGCAAGGCCCCCCCACATCTATGCGGCAAGTGCCATAGCTCGAAACTGGATTGTTCCTTTAGTGTTTCACAAGGCATCTGATATGTCCACATTAGATGTGATGTGTTTGTTTTTATTTATCCCAGTGTGGAGACAGCATCATTAAATTGTTTTTTTTATTTTTGCGTGTCCTGTTTTTTGGTTTATTTCTGAATTTATCAAGCAGCAGTCTCATGATGCTAAAGTGACTTATGTAATGACAATCAGCTTTTGTTTTGCAGAAACACAACGGATTTCCTAACCCATTGTTTGACATCCCCTCACTCGCATAATTTTGCAGAGTATTCTACCTACATTGACTTGCTTGACCTCCACTAAAGAGTCTTGCATTTTCTAATACGACTCTTTCCTTAAAATCATTCGGCACTTCTAATAATGTCTGTACCTTGGGCTTCTGATACTCTGCATTCACCATTTTTGCTTGTTTCTGACTGGAAATGTCTTCTTTAATTTAGAGCTTAAATTTTACCTTTGGAACACACGGAAGGGCTTGCCATTGCATATCTGCATAAAAGGGAAACATGTTTCATTAAGCATTTGCAAAATCCAATTGAAGATTGATGAATGCAGCTTGCAGTGTGATATGACTGAATGAGCCATAAAAGTAACTCGTCTCACATGGTAAATTAAAGGACATATTATGGGTTTTCTTGCTTATACAGCAAAATAATCGGTGCGCGAGAAAAAGATTATTTTTGCATACCCCTTGTACACACTGATTTAAAGAAAATGAGTTGGAGCTGTCCACATGATCTACTTATTTTACCTGCGAGTATGGTTACAAAAATGTGTCCCAGCTGCTTAGTGGTATTTGAGATTATGTCAGTATTGCATATGTGCCTGTTGTCTAAAATAATTGAATTTTGAAAATGCTCGCAGGGATCTGATGTGCATATCTGCAGTTTATGGATACATGTAAAATACTCGGCATCAAGGGCAAGTGAACGGTCCCACAAGCCCGGAGTCGATCATGCAAATAGATTCGCTGCACAAATTTGTGACCAAGAAAGATATTCCACATGAGATGGCATGCAAGGAAGCGTTGAAAATATTGCACAGTTAATAAAACGCCTACGCTATTAATATGTGGGTTGATCCACGCGTCATGCAAAACGGAGGTGAGGCGTGCAGACAGGACACAAGAGTAGAATATTTACAAGCAAACAACACGAGCGCCGCCCACTTCTCTACTCTTGTGTCCTGTCTGCACGCCTCACCTGTTTTGCATAATGAATCCTTACCAACTAGTTCAGCTTTCTGTCGTTCTAAGTCTCGATGCACTCGATTTCGTCCGCATTATGCGCTCGCCTCTTGATTACTTCGTGGCACAGAAATACTCGGCATCATGGCTGTTTTTCTGCTGCGTCCTTTGTAGAAGCATGATTGTTCAAAGTGCAACAATTAAACAGATTCTCTGAGTTGCTTGTGGCTTCCAGTACAATTCCGGTGCGCTGGTCCGCCTGTCCAGCAATTTCCAACTGAAGGGAAACCAGCAAATAAAAACACCACTCCGCATGTAGAAAAATGCTCTACTGTGACGCTTCTCAAACGATTGTGATGCACCACAGGAGCTGCCTACTCGCGTGATATTCTCAACAAGGAGATACATTCGTTTACTTACATGTGAAGGTATATGCCAGAGCACTTCGGGGCTTCGGTGGCACATAAGGCACGAGTGTGCCATAGCGTCCGATGTCGACGCGCGATCGCATGTCAAACCAACGCCTCAAACCTAAACCGTACAAAACCACTACGCATCCAAAAAACAGATTCGAAACCGAAATTCGCGTCATCCTTTATTGCATGAATGCGTACATCATGTTTTACATAAGTCACGGACTCAGCGATCGCTTTCTGTAAACTTAATATTAACGCACCACCTTCATAAAGCCATCAGGTATGCGTATTTAGATGACAAAGTATAAGGTGACCTGTACTTGTTTTCAGCTTTTTCAATAGTAATTGCGCTGGCCACATTGACCAGTAGCAACAGGGCGGCGCCCTAGAGGTTACCACTTTTCCAGCCCAGCTTTTCCTCTAGAGTTGTTCTACTAACGCTATGTGGTCGACGACTCCTCGCGCAGCTCTATGGGCCGACTCGTTGAGGTTTGGCATAGCGCCCACGATCTGCCCGATGTGGGCGAGGAACCAGATAATCGTTTACTCATAGCCTCCGAACAAAATATTGCATGAAACTCTATGCAGGGTGACACAGTGGGCGGAAGTTGCAGAATACTCCTAAACCGAAAAAACGGAAGTTCAACCAGCCTCCTAGCGTCTACTTTTGGAGTCACAGACGTTGCTGCTGAGCGCCGACACTGGCAACCCTCTTTTCCGGCTCTCTTCGTGGGCAGGCAGAATGGTAAGGCTGTTGTATTGTATAAAATCCACTTTAATCATCCATTACACTCAATAAGATATGATGAGTGAATTATATTTGCCCGTACAACTAACCTGTACATTACTTAATTTGATTATTACGTTATTCAACTTCAGATGACAGATTTTTTGCCTGTTGTCCTCGCCATTCAGTCGCTGTTGATGTGTGCTCTCTGGGTGCGTGTTAATGTAAAGGTGGTGTCTACGATCAGCGAACTGTCTGTCTTTTCGCAGTAGGGTAACAACGTTTTGCTGTGGGTAATCTTGCTTATTGAATTAATGCCTCTTAGTACGATGCCGATGCTTAAGTCCATGACTCTTTGTTTCAGGCCGACTCGTCAGTTACAGTGCGCACCCGAAAATACATGACTAACCGTCTGCTGTGCAGAAAACAAATGGTAAGAGCACTCTTGCTGCATATTGGTCGTTTCTCGGCAGTCGTCCGAGCAGCAGACAGCTGTTGCACGCCTAGCCTCAAATGCACAGCCGTTAACATGGCGCAAAGCACGTGTGCAGTGCTGTCGAGATCGGAGCGCTGTGGTAGTATCGCGTCAACTACCGCTCCTGACTTGCATTGAAGTCGTTCAGTGCATGTCAGACACACGATCCGATCGAAAAAGAGAAGCATGGTGCACGTTCTTGGGGACTGGGTGGAATTTCTCTCGTGAACTACAGTAACTTCCCTCGCAGCTCGTCGTCGTTCAGGCCCTGAGTCGCGCTGATTTTGTTGAACAAGCCTAGGCGAGTGTCAGGCAAGCCCCGCGGTAAATGATTTCGCGCCGACGGCTAACCCCACTTGAGGTTCTTGAGACTAATGAGCCACGCCGAAATGCAAGTGAACGCTGGCAAGCGAGGTAATCGCGCTTAGTTAATTTTGCTTGCCCTTTTTTTGTTACATAATGGCGACATCACATTTCATAACACTTGCCTCGAAGCCAGCTCCGACGGCTGTAAGTGTACTGTGGAGGAAAAGTTTGAGAATGTCTAGTTTTCATTAAGTGAAGAGTTTGCAAGTGAAAAAAAAGTAGGCAAAGTGTTACGGCAGTGGTGCTTAATGTATGATTATGGAAACAAAGACATGCTGTGAATTTGCATTTGTAGTACTTGCAACTTGAAATCAATATAAGATAACGCACATGGAGAAATAAACAATTGACTGTGGGCATTTCGCTTATAAGAAATCATTTGGTGTTTTGTGGAGCATAGTAGTCTTAGAGAATTGTCACAACTTCGTCTTTTTTTGCAGCATGTATATTGTATTCCCATTATGTAATTTGCTTTATCAGCTGCTTTGATACTTGCCACATGAAATGGTGCAACCCTGCCATGCCTTCATGATTTAATGGCCTGCATAAACCTGCTGCTATTGCTCAGTGACTACCACTATGGTGCTGCGCACCTGGTCAGTTTAGATTGCTAGCCACATTCCTGTGGGGATAGAAGGCTAAAAAGAAAAGCATTTGTTTTGCAACGATTTCAGTACATAAAGAATCCCAGACAGTCTCAAAATTAGCCCAGTTGTTTACACGTCTTTATTCACATTTTCGCCCTTAAAGGGCTGCAGTGAATTGGCTTGGGAAGAGGCGGGAATGAGAAGGTAAGGGAAGCAGTAAGAAGGGGGACCTAATTATCTTAATCATGGTGTCTGGTGCTTCCGCTGGTACGCTCGAGATGAAGCCTGGTCCCAGTGGCTGGAGCCTCAGGATCATCCAGGAATTGGTACAGTGACCGCCAGAGCTCGTTGGCGGTCGCAGCACTGCAGTGTCTCGGTGGCGCCCAGGTCTGTAGGGAGGTTGGTCACCATATCATTGGGAGCGAAGCAAGGGCCCTTTGCCTGGGGCCAGAATACCGCGTGCATTCCCAGATTAAGAGCTCGAGGTCCGCCCTGGTATTGCAGGGGCTGCAGGTACCTGCACGCAAACATTCCAGGCCACGAGGGTCTTCCTTCCTGCAAAAAAACTGCATGAGGAAAGGAGTAAGGAGGCTGCCAGTCTGTACCTGCTGCCGATGAGTAGCAGCTAGGAGGGAAGGGGAGGAATGTCCATGGGATTGGACGTAGTGAAGAGATAGCTGCGACACTGGTGCTTGGCTTCGGCTATTGCTTCCGTGGGATCATACCGCTGACTGTGTATTTCCGTGTCTTCAGGTACGTTGTTCAGTAATTGTTCGGGCGGTTTCGACTGCATGGATAGTAGCGTGGCACGCGCTAGTCGATGGGCCCATTCATTTTCTGGTATACCCGTGTGCCTCGGGATCCAGTGCAACAAAAAATCATGACCTTGGTCACGCAGACTACGCACGTGGAGGCGGAGTTGTTAACCCTAAGCAATGGTTGTACGATTGTCCTTAGAAGCTCCAAAGGCATTTTGTGAGTCCGTAAACACTCTTGTGGTGCTTAGCATCTCTTATAAATTTGTTGGCAGTGTGCTCAGCTTTCTTGGCAAAGTCTAGGATGGCGTACACTTGTGCCGTAGAGCTGTGAACGACCTGTCTTGTGAGGTGGAGTTTACTGCCCCTTTTGGTTGCTTCCATATTTGCCATAGTGAACATTGGCTCCTTCTCTGGTCCTCCGATAGAAGCATCCACATAGACTATATGGCACCTGCCAGAGTGGTTTCCCTAACCTAGTTTGTGCGTATATTTCTTATGGTGTTTGGTGTGGGCCTGTCTTGCCAATTGATCTTGTCCCAGGTTCTTCGGCAGTGGCTTGGGATCCACAATTGGTACGTGCTCCCATAGGGGAGATATCCGTGGGAGTGCCGGAAAGGTAGACATGGCATACCCAATTTTAACCAATGTGGCCCTTCCTGCGTTTGTGAGCTTGAGGTGTGTCACATGAGTATGCTCGTGCGTTGAAATAAGATCAGCGATGTCACCCAAAGCGCTGAAGCTCTTGAGTGCGGGGAGTGGCGTGTACTTTGGCAATCCTGTCATTACTCCTTGCCTCGTTGAAGCGTTCTAGAGTATGTAGCTGTGTTCGAGTGATGGGGTGAAAAGGGACGCCATACAGGATGCGAGAATGTAGGAAAGCCTGCACGAAGTGTCCCATTTCTTTTTCTTTAATGCCCCTTGTACGCTTGGCAAACCTGTGGAGGATTTGGGTGTCCTGCTTGGTGACCTTTACTGTTTGATTCTGCCATGTTATGGATATACACTGCTCGTCTAAAAATTAGGAACAGCGCCAACTAAGACTATCACGAGAGGGAGAACAACACAGGACAAGCGCCAATGAAAATCCGATGATATGCTGTCACATAAAAAAGACCCTGTGTTTTCGAAACATAGTTCAGGACAACATTCATTTGGGCTAGACGCTGCATACTTGAATTAGAAAGGAACAGCGCCAACTAAGACGATCACGAGAGGTTCGTTCGAGGTCGTTCTCCCTCGTGATTGCCTTATTTGGCGCTGTTCCTTCCTAATGCAAGTATGCACCATCTACCCCAAATGAACGTTGTCCTGAACTATCGTCTAAAAACATTCCGAGTATGCAGATGACCTGCTTCCTGAGAATGGGTGTCTGTCCGATCGAGAGATGGACGCCGGCTTTCTCCTTGTCCTTTGACTTTGACCTTTTCTCACCATGGATAACGACAAACTCGGTCTTCTCTGGTGCTAGCATAAGCCCTATCTCCCTCTTGAAACTCTCGATGTTATTCAATGCCGTCTGCAGGGCCTCCTGTTGTTCTCCCCGGGAACCTCGCGTAGTCCACAGCGTCAAATCATCTGCGTAGATAGCGTGCTCAATGCCTGTGATTGTCTCTAGTTTTGCAGGAAAAGCTGCAAAGATGATGTTAAATAATATCGGAGAGATTACGGCTCCCTGTGGGACTCCAACCCCATTATGATGATAGGAGCTGAGGTCGTTGCCTACTTGAACTTGAAACTGTCCTGCAGGAACGCCGCAATAAAGTTGTGCATGTCGCCTTTGATGCCCATTTCTTGTATCGCCTGCATGATAGAGGTGTGGGGAAGCCTATCGAAAGCTTTCCTAATGTCCACCCCACTAACTATGCGAGGACACGACGAGGCATCGGGCACGTCCTCTTTTAGGCGGAGCATAATATCCTGAGTAGAAAGACCAGACCGGAATCCGTACGGAGTGTGAGGCATAAAAAAACTTACCTCCAACCACCATATTAACTTTGCGTTCACCGTGCTCTCCAAAAGTTTGCACAGACATGACGTGAGCGAAACTGGTCTCAAGTTTCCCAGGCAATTCGGGGGCTTCTTCGGTTTTGAAATAGGCTTGACAATCGAGTGGCGCCATTTTTGTGAGAGTTCCTTCTTTCCATATACAGTTAAGCTCTGCGAGAACAACAACTTTATATCCTTCAGTAAGGTTTTGGATGTGTGCTGCCATGATTCCATCAACCCGTGGTGTGCCACTGGTGTTCATTCTGCATATGGAGTTTTCGAACTCGCTGGCCATGAAGAGCTGGTTTAGATCGTGTCTGTCTTGGGCATCGTCCGTCGCATAGGTTCTATTTATCATACTATTAGACTGGGGAAAAAAAAGATACTGCCGCTTTTTCTGCGAGTTCGGCATTGGTGATGCCTTCTTTCAAGGCAACACGGGCTGCGGCTTTATGGTGCCCAAAGAGATAGCTCAATATAGCCCACGCCCTGCTTGAATTAGTCGATCCATTGATTTGCTCGCACACCTGTGTCCAATGTTGGGAAGCTAGCTTTCCCGTATACGTCTAGATTTCCTCTCGTAAAGAGCGCAGTTTAGTTTGTAGTGTCTAGGGGTGCCCCTTCGCTCCATAAGAAACCAGAAGTCTGAGCCTGCGGTTCCATAGATGCAGGAGGTGCCTATCCGGATCTGGATGGTCCAGAGAAACCCGCAGTGTCTTAGTTGCTGTGCTCTTGGCGTGCGTCATAGCTTGCGTTAAGGAGTCAAGAGTACTAATTGGGCCGTTTTCTTCTACCAGCATCCAATATTTGTCCCAGTGCGTAATTGTACAATCCCCTTTGTAAAACGTCGAGCAGCACCGGGAACCATGTGTTCTCACTGTGATGACAATTGGAAGATGGTCACTGCCAAGAGGGTACTCTAGAAGTTTCCATTGGCGGGTTCTGGGTCCTGAGGACCATGTTAGGTCTGGCGTCGTGTCTGCTTGCCTTGTGTCTTGTCTGAGCCTCTTATGGGATTGTGGCAGATTAAGGAGTGATAGTCCATAATGGTAAAACTCTTCCATGATACGACGACCATGTGGGCTGCACTTATTGTAGTTCCAGGCTACGTGTTGAGCATTGAAGTCTCCACAGATTAGAATTGTATCCTTGGGATAGATTTTCCGAAAATGTTGTATGTAGCTGCAACCACCGAGGCTTGCTTAGTCTTCCTTCGTGCATTTTCAGGACGTATGTACACGGAAAAAACAATTATTATTCTTTCAGGCACGAGTTGAATCCGGCATCCAGTAACATTAGCAGTACTCGAACACCAGGGCTCAGTGTCCAGCTTTTTGTGGGCGAGTCTTCGATCCACATACACAGCTGTGTACGCAGGTGTGTTGGTATCTTCGGGGAAGCCATAGCCCTCATAGGATGGTAAGCGTGGCATGAAGCAGTTCACCTCCTGCAATGCCAGGACGGCGGGTCTGAGACTGTTATGCGTCAGCTCCCTGCCTAAAATCATGTCCACCTTTTTCTTCTTGAGGGAGTGGCAGTTCCACTGAATCACGGTGGGGATGGCTCTCCCCACTTCCCGACCATGACCGCGAACGTTAACTTGAGTGATTAACTCAGCCATGTTGTGTGTGGGCCATATGCATTGGAGCTGTTTGCACAGACAGCAAAGGAGCCGTATTACCGATGCGGCCATGGTAAGACCTCCGAAGGAGAGCGGTCCATTGAGCATTAGGTGCTCCTTGACGGTGCGTACGCATGTTTCAATAGCTCGTTCTCATAGTTTGTCATGATGATGTGACATGATGTTGTGTTCCATTTGTGCCAGGCGTGCAGAGAAGAGGGCCTCGTAATCGGGCTGAATTTGTGGCTTTGACTGCGTTTCTAGCAGCTTATTCTGGCTCTGCTTTGGTGCCCCGACAGTGAGGGCTCGAGAAGTGGTTTCGTGGACTTGTCTGTGAACTCGTGCACCTTCATTCGCTGAGAGTGAGGCGGGGACAGATTGACCTGTAATTTTATCGTGACTCACCTTCACATGTTCTAACGCTTCGCTGCTAGCCATCTTGACATTAGGTTTGTTCGATTCAGAAAAAGGTGCACGGCACCTCAAACGAAAAAGTGCAGGGGTGCCGGGCTGCACCCACTCGCTGCAAGGTTCACGGGTGCAGTGCACCACGGTGGCACCTTGCCTTGCACCCCGTTCAATCGAGCACGGGGGTGCAGGGTGCACTGCTGCACCTCGGGGAATCGAGGCTCTAGGTGTGTGCAGTGAACCATGAATAGGTGCAGAGAAACTTGGCTGAATCGAATGGACCTATTAGCAAAGGTATATTTGCCATGGTGGAAAAGCGGTTTATTTTCCGCCGGCATCGCTAGAGTTGATGTTGATGGAGCGTGGGGAGGCCCAGTGTAAAAGCTGTGTCTCATGGTCACTGTCTTTTGAGGGCGCTCATGAACTTGTGGTTGTGACCCCCATGGAGTTCTGGCTTTGCTTTTGAGAGCGTTTTGACTTCACGCGGAGCTGTTTGTTGATCTTGATGCGCTGGGGGCAGTCTCGAGCCGTTGCAAGGTGTTTACCTCTGCAATTGCGGCATTTTGGCCCCTGGTTGGGACAACCCTCGTCACTGCCATGCTGCTTTCTGCCGCATGTGGCACAACGCGGGCTGTTAAAATTTGGACAGTGCTGTTTTCCATGTCCTAATTTGTGGCACGTCTCACAAGCATAGACCTGCTACTTAACGGGTAGACTCGTATTGTCCAAGGCTTGAGCCCGATTTTGTATGGAAGGTTAGTCCCTTTAAAAGTGACTACAGCTGTGCCTTTCTCCTCAATGGGGCGAGCGCTGATAATGTCGCATTTTCGGCAGTGCAGGTTCATCATAAGCTGCTCGGCAGTCATTCCTCCTGCGTTGCGGATAATGCCCCGGATTTGATCCTTTTGTATGGCCTCGTGTGCTTGAAATTCAGTTGGCTTGCCATTTATTGGAAGCTGTATTAAAGTCAGAAGGACATCTCGCGTAAAATGAGTTCAGCGCACCCTTCTTAAGTGTTCACTCAAATGCTAGGTGTAACTCTGGGGCATATGCCCCTTCACTCACCGCCTTCCATAAAGTTTGGGGTCATTACATGACTATTCTGCTAACTGGAACTTTAGCACATATGCTAATACACTGCCGCAACTTGCACTATTCTTTAATTTTATGGCCTCTCCTTAGTAGTGGCTGTAGCAGCTCTCCTTCATTTTTTTAGACGAGTGTGAAGCAACATATATAGCGCACATCCTTATACAGACTTCACTGTGACAAATTCACGTGTACGTGTGGGAGCAGTTACCTATGTTTGGGCAACACATGACTACATGCTCCGGAGGGCTGTGTGGGCCACATACAACACTTCTCTGGCCAGAGAGTGAGAACCCTGTTCTAACAGATTTTTCTAATTTCCTAATAAAATCTGTGCATAAGGTAGCAATGATGTGAATAAACCAAATCGCAACATAGAGCCATTTGCCAGTGTTGTACGGGTACCACATGGCACACTTTTAATTTTGATATAGCCCGATTAGAATCTAATTTTTTGGCAGTGATAGGCCCCTTTGCGCAATCTGCAGTAGGGAGCCAATCACAGTAAAAAAATTCTATCTGTATCGGGCTTGATCGCGATCTAGTGTGGACGTGTGACACCGGTATTAAGCACTGCTGTTAATTAGGCTTTGACACGATGTTGCAATGTATAGGGTGTTATGTAGCTCTTTTGAGAAGTTATTGTAATGCATATTATGGTCAGGATCTTAGAATGGGCACCACTACGCATAGTGGGAAAATTGCTAAAATATGCTGATTTATTACAATAAAATTCATCAGAACAGTTAATTGGGTGATGTTGTTTTGCTTATAAAATGTGTGGTGCAACCTAATAATCTTTTCTTCTATGTTAAGCACATCATGTCTCATTATGTTTGACCAGCTCATCATTGCCAGACTAGCTGTTTTCAGCAACATTATGTTGTGGTCTTGTGTTAAGCTGAAAGCACAGTTATAGTGTCCCAGCCTTTGTGACTGCATATGCTGCTTGTGCGTCTGACATGAGCACCACTGACATGAGCACCAGTTAAGGCTGAGACATTGTGCTCGCAGCTTTTGGTGTATTTGTCTCCCAAGAAAGAAAGTGCAGTTCTTATCTAAGAGCATATGCTAAATAAGCACTGTACAGCTTTGATGCTGTGATGTTCTCCCAGGGCCATGTTTGAACACAGAAACCTGTTAAACAGAAACCTGTTAAATGACTGTCCATTGGGCAAACTAGATGTCAATGAAAGGTTCTCATTTTCAGTGTTTTTATTTTATCGTTTAAATATATTCAGTAAAACATCAGTGGCCTTGTTTTTTTAAGCGTTATAGCAATTGGCTTGTATGCGTAGTTTTTTTTGCATAATGCACTTTTTGCACTGTTTTTTGCATAATGAATTTTTACCAACTGGCTCAGCTGTCTGTCATCCTAAGGTTTAAATGCCTGTGTTAGTTGTGTATCAGAAACAGCACAAGAGAACACAGATGACACATTTGGTGCTAAACGTGTCTGTGAGTGCCAAACATGTGTCGTGTGTGTTCTTCTTTTGTCCCGTTTCTGATGCGCTACGCCTTTTGCCTCCATCTGTGTTTGTAACTGCAGATCTTGCAGAAGTGGGACTCCTGCGCCAAAAGTAGCAAGTTGATCGAAATTGTGTCACGCTGCTTCAGAACGGCCTCGGCATATGTGCTCCGACAGTGGCCGCAAACAGTGAATGGATTTATTCTCTGAAAAAGTGTACAACCATTCGCATTTCGCAAACCGTGCAATGGCGCCTCCCGCACAGTTTCTTGTCATTTTCGAGCTTACAACATGACTTTTTTGGCGCTTCTGCCAAGTGAATGGCGTGCGCGGCCACTCCTGATTGTCGTCGGTGCTGCTGGAATGGCCAGGGTGACTGTGTTTCGAGCGTAGCAGAACATGATTGAGCAGGTGGAGCGGCACGGTGCTCCCTAGCTGATGTGCAGAACAACGAAAAATAGGGTGAGGGCGCTGCCAGTGAACTAAATATTGGGGATGTGCGTGCTGCAGTGGGTTCAGCGGTCAGGCCTCTTTGTTCCCGTGGTCGGTATAGCGTAAAACTTTCAACTTGACCTATGCCCATATGGGTGACGCCTGAGCAGTTTTCACCTTTCACGAAGGGCTAATGGTGGATTTGGAATAAAAACAAATTGGAATAGTTTACATTACACCAGAAAGTTCAGCATTAGGTGATTTGGGATCGCCCTGGTCTATTATGTAGAAATGGTCTTGAAGAAAGTCAGTTTCGTCCGAAAGGCGAAGCATCGATTGCAATAGCAAATTAGTAGGCAGCTGTATGGATAAAGATAGTTTTGTCAGCCATATAAACTTGTGAACATTCGCTTACTAAATTAACAAGCATGTGTCATGTGTGCACTCGCAGTCAAAACGCTGGAGTGAGGAAGCGCAGCAACAGTAGCAAGTGAAGTGACCTTCGTGCTGCCTCTCTTCAACGCGAATGAAGCGGGGGGAAAGACAGTGCATACGAAGCTACCAGCAGTCGACGCAAGCACTCTGGCCCCACGGCAGATCGCTTTCAAGATAGAGCCCATGCGCTCGCACCATACGCAGCAGCCTCTAGCCCTGGCGCCTTGTGCATCTGTTCGTGAAGCACATTTCCAGGCACTTCACCCACACTGTCGAGACATTAAAGGAGCCCTGAACCACTTTCCATCAAAGTTGAGAAAGGCATTTGAATTGAAAATAGGCTATTTCCGAAACACTTCGTGGCAAAAAGTACATCAATGCGTTCAGAAGTAGCGAGTTATTGGCAATCGAACATGACCTTCGCTGTGCTCAGGGCCCACGATGCGGCGGTCGGGCAAGGCCTGACTGTCCCAACGTGGGTGCGGCCCGCAGCGCGCTGAGTCGCGTACCTCAGGACCTTATTAAAGTTTTGCATCCATCCATCCATCCATTCGCTGTGCTCCCATTTCTTTTTTAGTGCCTTGCACTGCGAAAGCTACGGCGCAGTGGGGTGCGCTCTTCAAATTTCATTTTGGATGTTAATGTAGATGCAATGACATTGCCTTTGGTGCCTACGATGCGCTAAACATAAGCCAAACGCTGTTATCTTTAGCGAGCCGCTGTACGCTTAGCCAGTGGACTCGTGGCAGCACCCCGCAGTGGCTGCGGTATCTACGCCATGTAGCCGACCGCAGCTTAATGTCAGCTATCGGCCAATAGTAGCCGTCTAAGGAAATAACGAAATAGTGCATAAAGAAGAGAGTGAGGACAGGGCCTTCTGTTGAAAAGAGAGCGTTTCAGAGAAAGGTGACTTCGTGATCTGCTTGGAGCTCTGTGCATTGCATACAACAGCAAAACTTGTATGTTCACAGCAGCACATGCTATCCATGGGCTGTTATTTCACCAAGCCCGAGGGGTGGTTGAGGGCTCCTTTGAAGAAAATTGTGTTTATAAAAAATGTCTTTTGCTACATTTCGAAATTTTAGACACACTATTGCAGAATGCATTTTCTTTTTATTGTGATTGCTACCACAAATTAAAAATTTACAGGCACTACTACACTACTACCAATATTTGCACCAACTGGACGGTTTCAGTATCGGGGTGGTCTGTTTCAAAATTCAGCTGAAGACGTTGCTTAAGACAGTTGCAGTACTCCACTTGTGTTGGTTTATTCTGTTTCTTTGTGGTTTTGAAGTGCACTGCCTGATTCAAAATTTCATTATTCTACCAGAATTCAGATTGGCCTGCTCCAAACTGCTTCAACGGGAAATTTTACTGATTCTTCAAACTGCTCCAAAATGTAACTTTGCCCCAAAAATTGCTTCAAAATAACTTTGGGCGGTCCTACCCCTGAGCTTGTGACCGTGCTCTAAATTTTTCATTTGATACTACAAGGGACTTTGGGAGTAGTAATTGACCATCAGCCTATTTTTATGTCCACTGCAGGACGGAAGGCCTCTCCCAGTGATCTCCAATTGGCCCTGTCTTGCACTAGCTGATTCCAACTTGCACCTGAAGATTTTTTTCAATTTCATCATCCCACTTAATTTTCTGCCATCCTTGACTGCGCTTCTTTTGGCACCCATTCTGTAAATAATGGTCCACTGGTTATCTGCCCTGTGCATTACATGGCCTGCCCAGCTCCATTTCTGTCTCTTAATGTCAGTTCGAATACTGGCTATCCCTGTTTGCCCTCTGGTCCACATTGCTCTCTTCCTGTCTCTTAATGTTATGCTTACCATTTTTTCTTCCATTGCTCTTCGCCCAGTCCTTAACTTGGTCTTGAGCTTCTTTGTTAACCTTGCAAGTTTTTGCCCCGTATGTTAGCACCGGTCGAACGCAATGATTGTGCACTTTTAAACAACAATGGTAAGCTCTCACTCAGGATTTGTTAATGACTGCCATATGCACTCCAGCTGTTGGAGCTAGGGTGGTGTTCAGGGCGTGGAATCCACAAGGCCCATCGACTGCGATGTCCATTCGTAGAAAATGAAGGAAAAAGGGTTTATTAGCTTAGTTGCACGGCTCCAGTAAGGAAGCCCACTCCATCAGCTGCAAGTTAAACGTCTCAGTTCACATCAGGACCCTCTGTCCTCACTCTCGAAAAGTATCTGCTTTTAATCCCGTTGTCTTCTCTAAGCGAGTCGACTAGCGAATCTGAAGACTGTCCAACAGCAAATGCTATCGTCGACTCCGTTGCAGTACTATGCCCATGCTATCCATAACCCGCAGTAACTCTGCCTCGAAGAAACTGGTTTGGAGTTTGTGGAAGAAAGAAATGATCCGGTGACACCTGGTTCGTTCATCATTGCCCACCCCGTTCTTCGCTCAGTCGGGTGGGTGAAGCGCAGGCCCGAGAGCCTTTTATGGAATCCTGCAATTGCTGGTTTGCCTACTGTCGTCTTTGCTCAGCCTGCAAGGTGAAGCGCGGTCTGAGGTCCTTTTGTGGAATTTTGCAGTAGCCGGTTTACACGCTGTCTTTCTTCTTTGCTCAGTCGGCCAGGGAAAGGGCGGCTGACGTCTTTATGTGAATCGCTGCAACAGCCGGCTTACACGCTGTCTTGACGGCTGGATAAGTGCCAGGGGATGGGTGGTGATTTGACTCATCTAAATAACTGCACTTATCCATTCGCTGTGGTTCCCTTCCATTCATCCTTTTCTCCGGTTTCGAGGTAATGGTGGGGTGAGGGCTTTTAGTCCACACTGCGCTGACGTCTGGTTGGGAGGTACGGTGGTTTGACATGTGGCAAACTTTCAATTAACTCCCTTGGGGGTGTTGAGACGTAACATAACCCATCGTTATTATTCTCTAAATTTCCTTCTCATGATCAGGGTCTCCTGTGAGTATATTGACCTAGCTAAATGCACCTTCCCAGTCTAATGGCTTGAATACTGTCCATTTCGTCTACTGCTGTAGTTCTGATTGGCTGGGGTACGAGTCATAAGACAGCCCCCGCCCCTCCAGGAAGCTTTTCACTCTGCACTCAAAGCAGTCCAGGTGTCCTGAAAGCAAGCTTGAACTACTGATGGAAAATAGGAAACATTTCCCAGTGCATGCACCACAAGTACTTTTGGAGTGCACCTGTTTGCTTGTTGGTAAATGTGTAAGAGTAGTCAGCACCCCTTGTGTTACTGTTTGGGAAACTGACATTTGTTTTCTAGCGTGTGACTTAATTAAACTGTATATACAACACATTCTTTTTGAACAGCACAGCCCCCACTTTCTATAGACCGTTTTGTTGAGGGCGCCGCCATCTATCGTCCGGTGCCGTGCTTGTATGTGGGATCGCGCTGGAAGGTGCACTGCGAACATGCTGTTGATGACAAGTGGCAAGTTTTCTTGCTTTCCCGAGAGGTGTCAAGTTGTTTTGAGTTGGCAAACTCGTTAGCGTGTCTTCACTAAAATTTTAGCTTCAATATAGCCGCAATATAGAACTAGGACAGACCTAGAGGTGCTCCCGCAGCTCTGCCCACGATCGAAATAGGCGAGTTGATACGTAAACATTGTTGATACGTAACGTTTACATGTGGCCTGTTATTACTGTATGTCTCTATCAAGGTATCCCTCAGGCGACAACACTCGGAAGCGTCTCCATGTGTCATGCGGTATGCCGCACTAGCATACATCCCAATCCAGGTAACCGCGAAGCTTATGAGGAACAGCAGACACTTGATGTGGGCGAGTTGGTTTTGCGACCTCCCTCTCAATGAGATAGGGAGGTCGTGATGTCACGATGGGCCATTCTAGGTTGTATCTATTTAAAGTCCTGTTTATTCAAAAAAACATTTAGTTGGACGTAGTGCCTTGTCTGTCGTACATGTTTCTTCTTTTAGTCCGCGTCTTCGTAGCGCTCTTTTCTTCAAGAACTTATGAGGAAACGCCTTTTGCTAGCTTTTGTGCCCCTAAAATTTTTGCAGTACCATTTTCTAAACATTATCTGGCACCCGAGCATCAAACTTTACAAAAATAAAAAAGTGTGAAATAACTATGATCAAAAGAGCCCTTTCGATAAGCTCATTTTGTCCATGTTAACAGCCGCCTGTGAACATGAATAAAATGAGCTTATGATAGTGGCCGTGAATATGCCACGATCAATCAGACGCATGCGACGTGTTGAAAGGTTATGTGCACTCTTAGGTCTCGAATGGTGCCCGTGTGTGCAAGGGCACCTTGCCTACTCAAGAGAGATGAAAAACGAACCTCTTTGCAAAAGCAACTTTATTTTCGGCAGTAATACAGCGCGCTATGAGCGGCGTCGACAGATTGCCGGCGAGATTCGGAAGCAGGGGAGAGCCCTTGTGAACAGAGCCGGTCGGCACACGGTAGGCATGGCTTTGGTTATAGAATGGTAAAAAACACACTTTCATTTCTTAGTCGGCACATGCTGTTTCATAATACGTCCTTGGTCAACTTCCACCAAAACGTTGCTTGCCAAGCACGATAATCTTAGAGCATGTTTGCACAGAATAAGTTTAATGTACATGCACGAATAGTTAATAACATTCGCAATGGTTGATCGACTTGACTACGCACCTTTCTTTCGTATCCCAGTTTGATCATGGGGGCTGAGTTCAGAGTTCGTTGGGAGAGCTCACTGGGAACAAAACCTTCCGGACATAGACGTGATGGCATCAAGTCCTTTCTGTTTATGCTGGCAATACAAAGCAGACGCATCTTGCTATTGCAGCACGGCGTTCACGAAGTTGCCACGGCTGAAGATGCATTTCACGCTTGCTTCCAAAAGTTATTTTTGCAGCCGAACACAGCCAAGTGGTAGCCCGACCTGGAGTCATCTGACCTTGCAGAAATCCCAGACAGAACACGTTAAAATCGCACTAATTCGGAATTAAACCACTACCTTTCCAAGCTGAATCCACATATACTAGTGCAAGGAGGAGAGCGGAGCAGCGCGCTGGTTCGAGTCTTATGTTCCTCCTCACCGAAAAAACGGTATATAGTGCGGGAATGGCGTGCTTCCGAGATCCCTGCACTGCCTACAGGAGCAAGCTGCAATGACATACAGTCAAACCTCGATATAACGAACTACATGCAGTGAAAAACTTATTAATTCGTGAGTTTTGTTAATTCGAGGTTTTAAAGCTTCAGCATTAAAAACTTCACAAGTTCCCAGAGCATTCCGGGTGTATAATATGTTGTTAGTAAGCACTTATGAACAAATCGCAAGAAGGTCGGGCCATAATAGCACAGTTACTAGCACCAGCGCATGTGGTGCAAATCACACTGAGAGCAATGTATTGACGTGGCTCACGGCATCGAAGATTTACGCGTGTTGCATCGCACGCTGCCGTAAATCTTGGATGCCATAGCTGACCGCGCTTAGTGCCTGCAGCCGGAGCCCAAAAATTAAAAGCAAAAGTGTAAAGAGTTAGTTTCGTCGGTAAGATAGAGCATTGATGGCAATATGAAAGAGACTACACGAAATGAGGTTCGTAGTTTTATTAGTGCCACGCACACTCAGCAAACATTAACAGATTTCATTCGATGACCAGGAACTCAGTCGCAACACGAGCTAGCGCTTCGTACCGTGTCTCGTGTCTCAGAAACTTTGAGATTACGTGACCGCCAACACTAGATGCGCAGGAAACGGGAGCAACAAAGTGCGCATGAACGCACCAAGCACTTTCGGCTTGCTGCGTAGAAATTACCTCCAAGATCACCAGTGTGTGCTTGATCACGTTACCGTTCATTCACTCTCTCCCCATTCCTTTTGGCAGAAGGGATCATCAGCTCTCATCCTTCTTCGAGTTTTGCACTGCGACCAATGGCACAGTAGTGTTAACCTGCCTACTGCGTCGCAGCCATCCTTCCGCGCGCGCTTTGACATCTGTTTTGCCGCTCAACTTGCAATAGGACACTTGAAGTAACTTATGCCTCGACCGACATAGTTTTTTACTAAATTTACTAGCCATACAGGCTCCAAATACATGATTGAAATGGCCGAAAACTTCCTTAAATTGTGAAACTGTCGCGAAGTTACTTCGTTAAGTCAGGAAACGTAAATATACGGTTTTGAATGCAACTAAGGAAAACGAAACTAGTTCTTTACATCGCGAATTTCGTTAAATCGAAGTTTGACTGTAGTAGCTTCTGAGCATGCGCTCCCAGATGGACAGGGCTTCTCCAATTGCTGTCATTCCATGTGCTTTCAGCTCCCAATTTCTGATAATTTTACGCAATGATAGTGGGAGCCGGGGTAGGTGCTGGGCAGCAGGGACAGTTCTTTATGAGCATGCACATCCTGTCATGAAAACGTAACCCCTTGCCGCGCGACAAAAAAAAAAAAGTAACCATTCCACTCCGTGAAGATAGAATTGTAGCAAAAGCTGACAGTCAAAGCGCTTTCGCTGCCATTCTATCTTCACGGAGTGGAATGGTTGCTCGGACTCGCGCTTGTTTTTGTTCAGCATCGCGAGAACATTCCTCGGTGGTCGTTTTGTGCTGGCTCTATAAAGACATTCAGCAAGAGCAGATGCTCCCATAGAGCCCAGCGGCCGAATTGACTATAGTGCACCAAGCTGATGGGATTAACTCGTTTCGGTTTTGGGCATGCACGTTTTGAACGATAGCTGGCACGCACCATGCCGTCTGCGCTACTCGGCGCCTTTTTTTTTTTTTTGATTTTGCTGTTCAGTCGCGCGTGGTCTTGGGGCGGACTTGCTTATTTAATTAAAATGATTGCGAACGATCTTTACGAGCCTCCATCAAATCTGTGCCACGTGCAATTTCATAAAGTAGATGCAACGCGCCTTGTAAATGAGGAAATGTTCATTTCACTCTTCATAAATGATCGTTCCAGGCTTTTTGAGCATTCGTCCAATGTTGTGGCTCCAGGTAAGCAGCAGTAGTTCCCGTACGAAGCCCGCCCCACAGGACCGCGTCAGCTGAAAAAAAGTAAATTACAAGCATTTGTCATTTTGGTATTTAGCCCTTACAGGAATACTCTGTGTAGAGGGGAAATGTGCGAAAGTGTTGATTGGGCGGCATTACAAACAAAAGCAATTTGCTTTTACATTTATGGTGTCGAAAATACCCGACTCATTTCAAGTCGTGCGGTAAATTATGAAAACATCAGATTTCCTTGCATTCCCCCATTCCCAGGCATTATTTCCTGCACTTTTTAGAGCACACATGCACGGGCGGCTGCGCATGCGCATTTACAAAAAAACTTGGCCTCAGCCGACATATAGTACGCTACATACACAGAGCTGGCCACAGCACAGCCTAGGCTCTCAGCCAGACCATGCTAGACGCTCGCAGAATGCCATCTACTCGCACTCAAGACAAATGCGTGGGTGCAACACCTGTTTTCAGTCGTTCAGAAGACGGGATTTTCGAGTTCTTGGTTTTTGAGGTTATCGGCATAATCATTTGTGCGTTCTGCCGGCGCAAGCAACACACTCGCGTGTTATCACAATGGGCGATCGCTTGTCGTGTTTTCGACCAGCGTGAGTACTGAAAGAAGGTACACTCACTCACAAAATATTGTGGGGCACGTGGTAAACGGTCCTCCTAGCGGCGCACCCCGGGTGTCGAGACAGACGCCTTCGCGTCCCTCCGAGACTGCAAGCTTGCATGTTTCCGCGCTTCCGCCTTACGCGCCGGCGATATCCGAATGTAGCCGTGAGGTGCCCCTCTTGCGATTGGCGTTATTGGGCAATTGTCACGGGACACGGTACGTATTCCATCATTATACGCACGTGCACCCGCTGTCTCCTGTCACAGTACGAGTGCCGATATGCCAAATAAGTGAACTGGCAGGCCTTCAGAGCTTTTTCAGATGTGCCTGTGAGGATTGTGTAATGGGACATGCATTCATTTTTTCGGACTGCCCGATTTGATTTTTCGGATGTTTTCGTGGCCCTTAGAGTGTGCGAAAAATCGGACGTTGACTGTACAACTCGTCAAGAGGATACTTCAAATGGTCCGTGGGGCGAACGGGCGGCGGAATGAGGACAAGAACAGAAATGACCGTCTCATTGAGGAATGATCAGGAAAGGAACTGTGCGGCTTCTTCTTTGAAGGAGCTTGAGCTCAAAAAGCACTGTTGGCTGACGCAAAGATGGAGGTGACCCTCATCCAAGCCAAAATAAATTGTTAAAAGCAGTGAAAAACAATATGGAGGCATTGTGCATGCGCTAAGAGTATGTGAGGACAGTAGAAGTTGACTTTCCAACTGCTGAGAAAATCTCACTTGTGACAAAGTTCGGGCCTAATACCAATGATCTTGCTATTATTTGATAGAAGCAGCTCATTTTCGAAAATATTTGCTTCTGTATGCATCTCTTTATTTGTATTTGAATATGTTCGACTCAATGTACAATGGGATTTATCAGTTTTCTTTTTTGAAGATATATTATTTGCTGTGCATTTTACTATCCCCTACCTTCAATTTTCTATTTTGAATAAAATAAACCCTGTTCCTTACTGTTCGAAGTGGATTGTTTTTTCTTTTTAAATGCTTACTTGAGAGCGACAGCACTGGGCGACGTGGTGTCTGCCTGTCTTGACAAAGTTTTATGTCGCTCAGGGAAAACCTGGAAAACTCTGGGAATTTGAAAATGTCAACTTGGTAGACACCCTGGGGATTGGCATGACCACATGTGGCATCGCCGCATTCACCTTGCCGAGCATGCTAGCAAGGATGACGTTCCAGCTTTTTCCAGTAGGTGGTGCCAAGGTTCTCTGAAGCGGACCGCTCTCACACTCTTGACATCTGTGATGGGGGCTGTACTTGTGGCACTGCACAAGTGAATTGCAGTTATCCCTGCCCAGTCATAGGCCCACTGAGTGACATATCGCACTTGCTTTGAAGTATAATCTCCGTAGTGTGACCAGTGGCACTCGAGCTTTGCTGGCCATGTCACAAGGCCCCTTTGTGCTTTGATGAGTGGAACTCTTGTATACAATGCACTAAGGGCACTAAGGGCAACATTTAAGGCGAATCAGATTTGTAGATAGGGCTTTTGAATGCTGCATAAATGACTTCAATGAAAGGATATGCTGATATGCCAGGAAACGTCGAGTATGTGTGTGCACATGCTCTTTGTATGGTTAGTTAATAAGCACCAGATGCTTTCAGAACAAGCTTCACTCCACTGAAGGATTCTTGGATCACTATGGCACCTTTGAAGACTTCTTGGGTAAAGGCTACCATATAGGCACAAAAGAAAGCATGAAATAAAAAGAAAGTGAGGGAACTTTTTCATTTGGCTTATAATTAATTTTTTTGCATTGCTTAACTGCACGAGTTCCAAAACAAATTCACCAGTCTAGGCTGATTTATTGTCCTTATGATCCTTTAAGCTCACAGTTCAACAATTGGTGGACTAAGTGTGAAGTGTGTGTGATGTGGAATGGTTTGATGATTCATAACATTTGTTGGAAGTTTGCAATGGGCTGTTGCAATCTTTGAATCTAGTGACTGGTTTGTTTGTAATGGGGTCTGTTTTCAGTCTACAACTTGTAGACTGAATAGTGGTGGGTCATCTTGCTCCTTTATGCTGGTTGTGTCTGGATAGGTGGTGGACATCATCCATCCCAACCGTGGCACCGTCTCCAAGAACGAGGTGCGTGAGAAGCTCGGCACCATGTACAACACAACACCTGATGTGGTCTTCTGCTTTGGCTTCCGCACACAATTTGGCGGTGGCAAGACCTCTGGTTTTGCCCTGATCTACGACACTCTGGACTTTGCCAAGAAGTTCGAGCCGAAGTACAGGTTGTGCAGGGTAAGTGCTTGCATCAGCAAATACAGCTGGCATTTAAATATGCTTAAGTTTATTTAATTTTTGATAGCTTTTAACATGGCAACTACAGTAAGACCAGGTCAATACAATAGCCAAGTGCACTGTTGCCTTGTGCTTAAGAGGGCAGTAGGGGATCGAAACTAACTTTTTTGTTTCTTGACAGAGTACGAAATTTGGCACACACACTCCTAATTGCATAAGAGACAGTTAAGAATTTTTATGCGTATATATCAATTACTTTTTGCGTTTTAAAAGTTTAGTACAAATTCCCTGCTCATGGAAAGCCTGGCACAGTGATGAAACGTGAGGGCTGAAATTACTGTTCGGTAAAACGTCATGTTTACATCAAGACAGGGTTAGATTTCTTTTAAACTGCTTTAATAATGTTGTGCTCAATGTAATATGCATGCAACCATATTGCATTATGTAATACATCATAATTGTTACATAATAATATAATGTAGGTCTGAACAATAATGTGAAGAATGTCTATGTGCAGCACAGTATGGGTTATAACAAAAATGGTATCAAAATTGGTTCACCCGTCGTTCTGCTATGCTTTCCACAAGCAAAGTTTCTGACAAAAAAAAAAACGAGAAAATGGGACCCAATGTCTTGGAACCAGTTGACCTGAACTAAATTGTGTCAGGACTTTAATACGGCGTCTCCTGGTCAGTAGGGATCCCTTGGCACATGTGCTGTTCAATTTGGCATGGTATGGGGAAGCGCCAGGACACCCAAGTCATACGACAACATAGGGCACATGGGATGATTGTGCCATCTTTTGTGGCTCTGTTAATAGCCTGGCATTGGTTTGGCAAAGTGTCTCGATCATCTCTGGCAACTGCCTGTGCTTCAAAATGTTTAAAGTAAGAACCCATAGCCACATACAGGGCACATAATTACTTCTGAAAATGTTTGTAATAATTCATATTTTAGGCCTACTGCCCTCTAATTATCTACTTTTCTGGCAAAAAGAAAAATTACATTTATATTGCAATAGGATTAACGGCCAGATATATCATCACTTTATAACTGTGACACCATCACAAATACTCATTTGAGAAAACAAGGAAAAATGATTTACAATATAGTCATGGTGATATGGCAAAGGGTAAATCAGAGTGATATGGGGGTGCAGTAGAGCAAAAATGCTTTGCCCCAAAACATGTGAAAATATATTTTATCTAATTTCTGGGTTCAAGGAGCAGTCTTCCCCCTTAAATTTTGAATGAATATGTTACATAGTCGCCTCTACAAGCCTTTTTGAAAAGGGTTGAAGGCAATGTGCAATAAACCATAAGAACTCGTGTATACGAGGATTTCTTCCTATTATTCGCATCACAAATTTCCTCTTTGTGTACTATATGCGGATCGAAAAAAATTTCAGTTGGAAAGTTTAGCTTGATGTTTCGGTTTCGTAATTGCTGCGTGGCTGTGGCATCATTCCTTTGTTGTTGAGTGCACACCTTGGTAGCAAGTGTTAACCATGCTTTGCGAAGTACTTTTTTGAATGAGCAACAAAAACAACACTTGGCTGCTTTCAAGGGAAGGATACTTTTTAGACTTGTGCGAATAGTGCTTTCTTGGTTCGAAGCAAATAGTAATTCTCGAATAATTTCTAAGCGAATAAAGTCAAACCCGGATATATCGAACGCGCATATCTCGAATTATTGGCTATATCGAACACACAGATTACCCCCTTGGAAATACCGTGTAAAAGTATAGGACAATTGCATAGTATATCGAATTCCATTTTCGTCGGACGTTCGATATATCGAACGCTGTGCCGCACCGCACCCCTGGAAGGTGCGCTTTTCCCAAAGACATTCGTGTCTGGTCCTCAGGGGAACATTTCTGCAGTCAGTCAGCAGGCTCCTCCTCTGCACATGCGCGGCCGTCGCCTAGCGACAGAGACGCAGAGCCTTTCCCCCTTTCTTGCGCCCGACCGGCGCGAGCTCTCTCGCTCCTCCTGTACCGCCGGCGTGTGCATTGGGCAAGGCCATTGGAGCTGAACGAAGAGAGTGTGCGGCATTGAGACGCGGCGACGTTTCCAAGCCACGCTTCCTGGGGGAAAAGAAGAGAGAGTGAGGGGTCAGCACGGTCGCTGCCAGAGAAGGCTAAAAAAACGAAGCATAGCGAAGTGGCAATTGCACCCACAGCGCCTTCGACGGCATATTCCGCCGATCTTTTTCCCCGCTCTCTTCTTTCTTTTCCCTTGGTCGTTACTTCGCAGACGCGCTGACTGCCGCTCGAACGTTGGTTCTTCATTCTATGAACAGGCTTCGCTTGGACGGCTCCATCTGTGCATCGCGCGTTTTGTTGTGTGTACCTGTGTTTCAACGTGCCGTGTGTAGCATGTATGATTGCGGTCATCTGGTGAGCTATGGCATCCGTGGACATAAAAAAGACGAAGAATCTGCACTTTGCAAGAAAGTTTGAGGTAATCCGGCGTGTCGAGAATGGAGAAAAGTCCTCCGTGGCAGACGCATTCGGCATTCCGCGGAGTACTTTTAAGTTGTTAAAAAACGAGCAGGACATCAAGCTTAAAGCGGGTGAGGAAAGTCACTCGGGAGCGTGTTGTGTGCGCCCTGCTGCTTTTGACAAAGTGGAGAAGGCACTCTATACGTGGTTTCTTGAAATCTTAGCGAAAAATATTCCCCAGGATGGCCCGATGTTAATCGAAAAGGCCAAATGGTTGTCTACAGCTCTTGGCGAAGAAAACTTTTGCGGTGGCACGGGTGGCTACAACGGTTTAAAAACCGCCACGGCATTGTAGGAAAGGCCATTTAGACGAAAGTGGGGCTGGGCTGTCAGCAGCCAGGAGATGCAGCAGTGGCTTCTTGAGGAGTGGCCGAAGATCACTGCGAAGTTTTCGCCTGCAGAAATCTTCAATGCAGACGAAACTGGTCTCTTTTGGCAAATGTTGCCGAATAAGACTTGCTTTTCGTGAAACCTCATGTCACGGCGGTAAAATGAGCAAAGTGCATGTGTCGGTACTGCTTGCAGCCAACATGGATGGCTCGTGCAAGCTATGGCCATTCGTGATCGGGAAGAGCAAGTCACCGCGCTGCTTCAAGAACTGTAAACAGCTTCCCGTCCGCTACGGCTGTAATAGGAAGGCCTGGATGACACGTCAACTTTTTGTTGAATGGCTACAGGCTTGGGACGCTGAGTTGGGCAAGTCGGGCCGCCGAGTGTGCCTTCCGGTACACAACTGTTCGGCCCATCAAACGACTTGCAAGCTGCAGCACATCGAACTGAAGTTTCTCCCACCGAACACCACAGTGAGACTGTAGCCCCTTGACCAGGGTATCATAAAGGCATTCAAGGTAGGCTGTCTGAAGCGACTTATTCAACGGCTCCTCTTAAACCTCCGCATGGGAACCGATCTCAATATTGACCTGCTTGGCGCGATCCAGATGATTTACCGGTGCTTGGGGCGACGTGAAGCAGGCCACAGTAGCCAACTGTTTCGGCAAGGCAGGCCTTGAAGTGGCCGGAGATGAATGTCCGGAAGCCTTAGATGACGATAAGTGCTTGGAGGACGCGTTTCGCGACTTGTCCAATTTTCCCGGCGACGCCCCGTCCGAAGTTACTGTTGATGACTTCATTAACGCTGACAGCGAAGTTCAAGCGGTAGCCAACCTCGCTGATAAGGACATTGTGGCCGGAATAGCTGACGTTCAAGACGGCGAGGGCAACTGTGTTCTCTAAGAAACGCGTCTGTGTACAGCCACTGAACTGGCGTCAGCGTTCAGTCTGATTCGGTGCTGTTGCGGCGAAATGGAAGGCACTGGGCTCTCGCACCTGGGCAGTCTCAAAGATTGAGACTAGTGTTTTCAACTTCATTTCCCAGAGGAAAAATCAGTCCAAAATTAGTGATTTTTTTTTTCTGTGAAATAAAGCGCTTTCATATTGTGTGCACATGCTATGTGATTCGCAGCTGTTCCAATCGGTAAACCACAATTTTTTATGATTGCGAGTGCTTTTTTGGCCTATATCTGTATACCGAATTTTTGCTATATCGAACTATTTTCCGATCCCTGACGAATTCGATATATCTGGGTTCTACTGTACTTCGAATAGTAGCAAGTAAAGAACAAAAAAATGGCAGAGGGCTAAGGTCTGGGATTATTTATTCAAGGAAAGTAAACGACTTGATTATTTACGAAAATCTACAAATTTTCGTGCAAAAATACTAGCTGTTCCACATGCTGCGGTTTGAGGTGCTCGCTTCTGCAGCTTACTACAGCTCGTGCAGTTGAAAAAAGCCTTTCACCTGTCTGGGTAGCTGGTATCGAAAGATACCATCGGGCAGCTGCAACCAAGGTTGGGTAAAGGTGGCTGCCCTTGCTTTTCTACCACACAAGGGGGTTTTCAGACTGGGAAACAAGGGGGCCTTCAAGCACCCAGCAACCTCATGCGAGATTGTACGGCTTGACTGACGTGCACGCGAACTGAAGTGTGTAAAAGCACTCCACACAGAGTCCCCTGATGGGTCTGCAGAGCAGATGCTGTTCTCACTTGTTGCTGTACCATGTTGATCAACTGGCACAGTCTCGTCTGCTGCCGTTGTGAGTAGAGTGAACGCCCATTGCTATGCGGGTCTTTCAGGATAACAGACATCTTTGTATCTAGGATCGACCAACATTGCCAATGCAGGAAGGCATGACATTTTGATGTCAGGGAACCTGGTCTTGATGCTATGCAAAAGGCTTGAGGCAAGCAATGCTGCCTCACCACCTTAGGAAACATGTTCAGCTAGAACCACCTCGGTACTCTGCAACAGGGGAATGACTTGTGACAGCATGGGATATGTCCCCAGACAGTTCAGTTGTGGCATGGTCAAGTGGCTTCAAGACTTGCACTGCTGCGTTGATAAGCTTCCACTCACTTGCGTTCAAGTTTGGAACTACGTCAGATTCTGAAAGTTCTAGTGATGACCTGACAGAGCTTCACGAGCCTGGTCATCATGGCATGCTCACTGTTTCATCGCTTTGGAGGGTCCAGATGCATGTTTTCCTGAATTTCCTGAAGCCATCCTCGGGCTTTGGCACTCTGTTTGTATCTAAGCACAAACGCTCTGGCCTTAGCACAGAGCGTGTAAAAACCCCAACGCGCTGACACACAACTGAAGGGTGTGTCCGAAACACTGCACACCACTCCAAGACGACCGTGCTACTGCAGAAGTTCCTTCCATTATTTGTAACGACGAAGATCGGCACAGTATCATGGGCTGGAAGTTCCCCCTCCTAAATGACACCTGCGATAAATAGCTCCAGGTTTTCTGCAGTGTGGGAGTCTGTCATGTCCGTGCAAGCCAATGCATACACGTGTTGCATGATGTCACTGTCCATGACGTGACAAGTTACACAAACGTAGCTGTCATTTGCCCGCGATGTCAAACCATCAGTTGTGATTGAAAGCGACTCCACTCCACTTGCGAAAATGACCCTGAGCTTCGTTTTCACCTTCTCTTTGCTTGCTGCGTAGAGGTCCGGAATAATGGATCTCGAGAACGTCGTCCAAGACGGCACAGCATAATCCGGCATAACGAACTTCATCATGTCGAGGAAACCCGATTCTTCGACAATGTTGTAGGGGTGCATACCACAAGCTACAAAGCGAGCTATCATTTCTGTCATCTGTTGGGCTTTTGGGGCTGGCACTTTCATTTTTGGCTTGAAACTGTCGCCTATGGATGACTGTTGACCCCTTGCATTGCTTGCCCCCTTGAGCTTGGATGGCCTTTCGCGTGCATCCTGCTTCTCTTGGTAGTCCTTGTGCAAGTCTGGGTGCCTCCTTAAATGTGTTGCTAGGCTTGTTGTTGTAGTTGTCGGGGTCTTCAGGACTGCCTTGCATTTAAGACATTGAGCTTCGGTTACCTGTGGAATCTTTACAAAAAAGTTCCAAATCGGATTGCTGGCCGCATGCAAGTCCCCCATGGTGCGCTCTGGAGTGGAGTCCCAAAAATTTCACCTTTATTATATTTGGGTTCGTATTATATGCAGGTTTTTACAATATAATGCACAAGGGATTGCATGATACATATGCTTGCTGAAAGCTCACTTTTAAAATTTCTGTTCTTCAGAGTTCTTTTCCGACTGTCCCGGAGCATTCCTGTGCTCGGGAAGTAAGGAATTACAGTAGAACCTCGTTGATACGTTTTGGGGAAAACGTATGACCCAAAGTAACTAAAAATTTGGCACTGAATGTTAGTTAACAGCTACATAATGCAAAGTGCCACACTAATCGTTAATGCATGACGTGTTGTTTTCCTGTAGCGTAGTGTTTTGAGACGGCAACGGAAAATCAAAACGTTATTTGCATTGCACCACCTGCTAAGAGCATGCAGTACGCTTCCAACATCCATATGCTCCACATGCTCTACATCAAATGGTTATCGCAGTAGGGTTAGCTGCGATAGTTATGAATGCAGGGTGCAACGACTGGGAGGAGCTTTGCTGGGACGGGAATAAGAAATCGAGCGCACACGGGCATTTTGACTTGGGACGGTCGGGCAAGTATTGCAGTGAAGCTGCCACCATGGGCAGCTACTGTTCTTGATGGACGCTTCGCACATTTTCTTGTTTACATGGGATCTGACGACCAAAAAACGTAGCATACGATCACAGTTTGGTGGTATACTGAACATTAGGGCCAGAAGGTGGTGTTTCCTGGGAACGTATGAACTGGTAAAAAGCAGGCGTAACTCAGTTGTCATTTTTTGTTATCACGAACATTGGCACCGGGAAATCATATGCAACAGGATCGTATCAACGAGGATCTACTGTAGTAGGCTATAGGCATGCACAACCACCCTTGGCAGCAGAAATAGTGTTAATTTAGGCATTTCATAAATTAAAAAACAGGAATGTGGTGCAACTTGTTTCTGCAGATTGCACAAGTACATGTGGATGGCTTCAGCATGGGAGTGTTCATAAGTTAAAAGATGGCCTTCTTTTTTTAAAAAAAAGATTTGCTGTCAGAGAATTATTGGTACCTCGCCCACACCTTAGTTGCTCTTGCTGATTTATGCTGCTGATGTCAAAGATCAGGTATTGTCACAGGTATTGATGAGTTGCGTAACATCACTGGTGAAGCTTCAAAACCTTGGCCTGTTTATACGTGAAAAAAAAAAAAAGCAGTGTCGTACAGCATTATTTATGTTCATGTTTCTTTTACTCAAGTTTTGTATGCTGACACCGTGACCTTATAAATTTGGACAAGTGCTACCCATCTGTAATCTCACGTTAATGTCACTAAACCTCAACAGCCATTAATCACATACTGTGAAGCAATGAATAAAGGGAAAATCAGACATCCACCCGTACGTAGCAATTGCTACAAAGGAAACCCAAACGGGTTCCTCGAAAGAAACGCTTCATAGTTGAAGAAAAATTCGTCCTGGTCCGTTTGCTTCCTACAACAGAATGCTGTTGTAGGAAGCATTTCATGCTTACTCCTACAGCTGGATATGTTTCTTACGTGGCGATTTTTATGAATACTGTTCATGAACAAGTTCTTGCTATGCTGTTTTGTTCCACAAATCTATATGGGGATGTGCTCCCTGCTTCAGTGAAATGAAACTATTGTTTATTTGCAGAATGGTCTTGGTGAGAAAGGCAGAACCGGTCGCAAGCAGCGAAAGGAACGCAAGAACCGTATGAAGAAGGTTCGGGGAACAAAGAAGGCCAAGGTTGGAGCAGCCAGTGGGAAGAAGGTAAGCTCCAGGTCATCCTTGTTTGGCTCACACTGTGGCTTGTTGCACACTTTCGCTGGTGTACTTTTGCCCTTTCAAGTAGCTAGGATTTTTGAGTTTTGTACAATAATGGCCTTTGTTGGCCCCCATAACTTGTGTATATAATACAGTTGAAATAAACCTTGTCACATAGTAAATTTGATGGAGTTTGGCTATGATTGCACTGGCAGTGTCAATTTTTGTAATGATGTGCGCAAATTTAATTTCACAAAGCGTCGAGTCAAAATGTAAGGACTTGGAAATCTTGTTGCTAACTCTGCAGCCCTAAACCTTGCCACCATATAATCATTGCACTTTCCTAGTGGCAGTGAAATACGATTTGTCTGTTGGTGACTGTGGTGGGCACAATGCAGGATTCTTCTGGCTTTTTTGGAGATCACACTGTAGTTTCCACAAAGCATATAAAGAACAGGATACAGGAACACAAGGGCTAACTGCAGTTTTAGTCTGCAAAGTCTAAATACTGCCGTCACCTCTCATAAAAGCTAAGTACTCGCACACAACCAAGCACAGCAGACGAGCACAGTGAAACCTCATTACAGTAAAACCTCGTTAAACCGTACCCGCTTAAACAGTAGTTTCGGTTTAAAAGTAGTAAAGTCAATTCCCCGACTCAGTGGCCATTGAACATAACGTATTTTGTATCCGCATAAACCGTACCAGCTTATTGCGTACGCATCGGTTAAAACGTAGCGTTTCCACTTTTCGTCGCGCAAACACGGCGGTGCGTCGTCTCCATCGGGCGGCCCGGCAGAACAACAAGCCTCGGAGATCGGTACAACGGCCTCCAAGCGCCCTGTGCGTTTGCACGTGAAAAAGGCGCCCCGGGACTTATGCAGCACTACTGCGCGCGTTCACGGAGAATACGTAATGCCAACGAGGAATCTGCCTTGCGAGTGTTTGCCGAGAGGAGGGGAGCTGGCTGAGAAGCTGGAACGCAGCTTCAGTAAGTTTGAGGCCGCTGTCGTCGTGCTAGGCCGCCGCGACATCAAATGAAAATAACACTTACGTCCCGCGAAGTGAATAAATACTGCATGTTTTTTCCCCTTTCATCGCACTCTCTCTGAGTTCCGTTTTCGACAGGTAAGTGGGCGATCTCATGCTATTTCGCTTAAACAGTACTACCGTTTAGTACGTACTTTTTCCGAGCTCCGGCCGACTACGGTTTAACGAGGTTTCACTGTACTACGAACACCACTTTAACAAACTTTTCAGAAATCCCTTGCTGTCTTATGTTTCAATGTAAAATTATTTCAGTACTACAAACTTCAGGATACCAAACTTTTCAGAGTAACGATTGTTCTTCAGTTTCTCTGTGATGTTAACAATGCCTCAGTACTATCAAACTAATATTACAAAATCTGGGGATTCTTAGATTTCCGTGTATCCTTCCCGGCAGCTGAAACAATAGGCTAGCAGATAACAAGGCGCAGAGAGTGGCCGTGGCAATGCATGGGTTTCGAAACCTGAGACGGCGCCTGAGAAAGAAAGAATGTGGGCGAGCAGAGGCGATGTTGCATCAGGTATCGCGAGCACATGCTTGGCCCAGAAAAGTGTCACCGAAAAGGATGATGACTGTTACAGTAAATTTGCTGCCAATTCAGTTTGGCCATTTGTCACTGTTACCTGTTGATGTTTTTTTGCACTGTGCAAAATGAAATAAACCAGCTCCTTTGTAATCTTCTATGTTGAGCTTTGTGTATGCACATTTGGGCTTCCTTGCACTGTGCATGTTTGGCACTTTTTTGATGAAAGCTGTTGTTGGGCTCAAGCTAAAAATGCCTGGTTTAAATTTAGCTTGGAGGACATGCTGGCACTTGGGTTATAAAGGAGCTGAGTCCACTCAACTGCCATGGGTGCACCATCTCTTGCTTACACTTATTTCTCTTGCTTGTCTTGCAGCGCTAATGGGGCTCTCGCTCGCTCTGCTCTCTCATTGGCTTTGGCTGGTGTGGTGCTTGCAAGGTGTCTGCCACCTTCTCTCTCTCTCTTTTTCAACTGCTGCTGCTGCTTTTACCTTCTCTTTCAGCAATGAGTGGGCTGTGTTCAGCTTTTTGGCACAGGCTGGATGTGTTTTGGGTGTGCTGTTGAAATGCCAGGTCTCGAGGGTATTCTTTCAATGCCACATACTGTATCAAATGATTTTCCTCTCTGTGGGCTTTATGCATGTCTGTTTTGAGAAACTAGGCAGGTTCCTTTTAAGATATTTGGCACAGCTTCAGTGCGTTGTAAGCAAACTCCTCTGTGGAGCTGTATGGTTGTGTGCCGTCCTAAATACTGTGGAATCCCTCTAATACGTTTGTCTCGTAAGCGCAAGAAAATCAAATGTATCCAGGAATTGTATTATCTCAACATGCTGTTAAAGGGCCCCTCACCAGGCCCCATAGCAAATTTTGTTTATACGCTGGAAGTTACGTGTTCTCTAGGGAGCGTTCTGCCGCAAATATTTTTTAAATCGGCTCATTAATAGCAGAGATGGAAATATTTCAGTACCGTGAACCCATGATTTCAGCAGGTGGGCTCCACTGCCAAGTAAGACGCTCTCACCACTCGCCCCGTCTAGCCTATGCAAGCGAAATTCCTTCCCTGCGTTCTCTCATACTGGACCTTGAGGATCGCGCGTGATGCGTATTACGTCACAGGGGCCCGCGCCTTCGTTTTGTTTTTTTTTTTTTTTTTGCCGGCGCTACGCAGTTCCGCCAACGGTTTCGCGATCGAGCTGTTGTCTCGTCACTGCGCGATTTTGTGCGCTGTGCACAAGGAAACATGACTAGCGGTATAATTCAGTGCTACACAAATACTGAGGCAGAACAGGCGGATCGCAGAGCATGATCACGTGCTGGAACATGGTAGAAAATGACATAGTATCGGTACCTGCGCACGTGACCGCACGACCATGGGACAAGCAGACGAAGCGGAAGTACATCTCATTGCTTCGGTGAAAAGTAAAACAAAAAACACACAGACATTCTGTTTGTGTGTTTGATTATTTCTTTAAGGGGGGACACGGGTCTTTAGACCCAAAATATCATAAAAAAACGAATTTTGGAAAATAGCATTTCTCTAATCTACATCTATTATTCTCCCTATCTGCCAAGTTTCCAATCTCGTAAGGTCATATTTCAGCCATACGAACAATTTAAAAACAGATAGGGCACCTGATTTTTCGCGTGTGTCGACGCGAAAACGACACACATTCAATGTCGCCGCGCTCGCGTACTAGTGCCTTGAGGGCGGCCATCTTGGTCTCGTTCGAAAGAACGCGGTTTCGGCTTCAAATATCGCGCGCTGCCGCTTCGTTAGGCTTGCTTGTTCAATACAAAAACCGGCGGCAAAAATAGGTGAAACGCGCGTTCTCATTCGCTGTCGCATGCACGTGACGAGATAACGCCACGTGATTGGCTGGGCGCACTCCCGAGCTGTCTGCTAGCCGCAGCAGAGGCGCAGGCGATACGCCATGTTCGATACGATCGTTGTGTGAGTACGCGCGACGATGCCTCCTCCGCTCTGAAAGTTTGACTCCAAGCACAAGTATGGAAAGAAAAGGAAGAAGTCCATGCTCAACAACTTCAAAAAACGCCCCACCGCGTCGCAAGTGGTTGAGGACGAGCCACCAACGGCGTCAAGCGACGGAACTGATGGAGCCGACCGAGTGCTAGGCCTAGGTGGTGCGACAACGAGTAGCTGCGACGAAAACGCCAGCCGCGTCCGTCGTGACACCGTCATGCTGACGCCTTCAGATTTGGAGGTAATCGACATGAGATCCGACGAGAAACTACAAGAGCTCGCATCAACCGCAGCAGTGAGCCGTAAGTCGGAGATCTTGTCCGCTGGCGATGTCGCGGCCGGCCCGATTGACGACACAGTTTTCACCGTGGTGTGCCTGGAATCGGTGAACGCACTTCTGGAGCATATGAACTGTAATACATGCGGCGGTAGCGCGAAAATCAGCCGGAAGGAGCGCGAATATGGCCTTGCAGTAAGTCTGGTGCTCATATGCTCGAAATGCGGCGACAAAGCGTCAGCGTGGAGCTCGCCGCGTGTGAATGGGACTCAGAAAGTGAATCCGTTTACCGTCAACATTCTGGCTGCGCGCGCGATGCAAAGCACCGGCAATCGGCAAACTGCGTTCAATGATATTTTCGCAACAATGAATATATCGCACCGCGGGCTGCATACGAAAACGTGGCAGGGGTACGTCAAAACGAAGTTGACGCCCGCCGCGACCCGGGCAGCTGAGACGCTTACAACAGAATGCGCGAAGTCGGTCCGGCAGCTTTACAGCCAATTAAACTTCGGCAACCCGGGCAACGTTGCTGTATCGTACGACGGGTCTTGGATGACTCGCGGGCACAGTTCGCACATCGGTGTCGGCGCCGTCATTGAACTTTTCACGGGACTTGTCCTGGACTACGTTGTGCTGAGCAACTTTTGTGCCGGTTGTCAGCGTGGACCAAAAGTTGGTGACCCTTCATACGAAGAATGGAAAGCCAGTCATGAGTGTCAAAAAAATACGGATAAGAAGGCTGGTGAAATGGAGGTGGAGGCTGGCCTCATTTTATTCAAAAGATCGCTGGAAAAGTACAGCCTAAGATACACAACTGTGCTGTCGGATGGTGACAGCCGTACTTTCTTGGCCCTAAAGGAGGCCAAAGTATATGGCTTTATAGAAGTTGACAAAGAGGATTGTGTCAACCATGTCCATAAGAGGATGGGGACAGCACTACGTAATGCCCTGTCAAAGCACAAGGGGCCTGGCTCAGAGCCACTTGGTGGAAGAGGAAGGTTGACTGGAGATTTGGTCAACAAACTGAGCTCTTATTATGGATGGGCTCTGAAGTCCCACACTGGTGACATTGAAGCCATGGAGAAGGCCGTGATGGCAAGCTACTATCACGTAACATCAAATGACGTCACCTCGAATCATAGCCTTTGCCCAGAAGGTCCCGATTCCTGGTGCCGGCAAAATGCTGCAAAGGCCAAAGGCCAACCTGTGCCGAAGCACCGCTACAATTTACCTGCTCATGTAAGCAAGGCATTACTGCCAATCTACCAACGGCTCTCTGACAAGATGCTGCTTGAACGTTGCCAGCGAGGCAAAACACAGAACAACAATGAAAGCCTGCACTCGCTAATATGGGCGCTCGCACCGAAGGAGCAGCACGCATCACTCTTCAGCGTTGAGGCTGCAGTGGCGGAAGCAGTCATGAAGTTCAATGCTGGCTGCAGGAGAACCTCGGCAAGCATTTTGCAAGAACTCTCGATGAATCCTGGCGAAAAGTGTATGCAGCGCATGGCGGAAAAAGATCGGCGCCGATCAGCCGCATCTGAACACAAGCATGCATCGGCAGAAAATGTGCAGTGCTTCTTCAAAAAGCGCCACAGAGACACAAATGCCCAAACTGACTATGCCCCAGGAGCCTACTAATGTTTTGGGAATGTGTATGTGCACACATTTGTGACCCTTCACAATTAAATGTGACATTTATTTGTTTTCTTGATTTTCTCGAAATACTAATTTTACCCACCCAGCAAGACATTTACTGTGATATATCAGTAGCTATCATAGTTATAGTATTAATTTTTTTTGCATCATGAAGCTAGATGTTTGGAGCACCAAACATAGGAAGCAGTTTTTCAAGTTTCTTTGTTTAAAGTTTTTAAAATTTGTCTTTTGTCTGACTAATGCAAGGCCATGTTCAGAACAATGGAGTTCAGTGCACTATAAAGTAGGAAATACTGATCCAATCATAAAAGTTCTTCCTATGTTGTGAAGCTTGTGCTTTCTTCTATTGGACCATATGTCATTTGTCTATTTTTGTGCAGCGGTTATTTGTCTATTGTAGTAAGAAAAAAGGCATTGTAAAATACATTGTTTTCTTAATTATGTAATGAAATAATGAACCTACAAAAAAAATAACTGCATTTTTAGAATCAGGAGAAGGAACTAAATAAGCATGCCAATTTTTATCAAGTTTGGTTCATAAATAAATAATGATACTTTTAATCGCCATGTCCCCCCTTAAACTTCAATTCATCAATTCTAGCAACAGATCACACAGATAACCGATGTCTTGAATAATTCTCGGTCACATGTCACTACGAGCAACGTCACACTGCGGACATGACTACGTCACCGTCCGGCTTGTAGCGCTGCGGCCTCGAGAAGGAAAAATGGCTTTCGGCTTGAAATTTCAGATCTTTCCACGGTGCGTAGCGATGTAATACTTTGCAGGCACAGTCGTTATCGTTCAATGTATGCCCTGCGCTTGTCAGCTCAAAATGGCTAGACCTGGTGAGGGGCCCTATAAGGGGGGACCCTGTGCGGGAAAATTTATTTTGGATAATCGCCACCCTTGTCGGTGTGGACATCAAGGATGGAATTGGTACCACCTGAAACTGCTTGAGGTTGTCTAGGACCAGGTCACTATTTACATGTAAATGAATTTATGCTGGATGCTTAGAACGCTCGCTAGAAACAACGAAAGCATCCTTTGCAAGCCTGGCTTGGCTTGTTCTGGGATTAGGATGCAGTTATGACAAACGCCTAGGCTTCACTAGTTTCGGTTATGTAGATACAGTGGTAATGTTTTAGGGATGGCAGCATATCTTAGCAGATTCGATTACTTAGGTGTCTATGAGCTCTTTGCTGTGATCAGGCTTCAGTGACGTTATAACCTGGAAAATGTATGATCAACAAACGTATTAGCAGGGTTCTACTGTATCTACTGTGGCCAACACTGTACAAGCAACTGAACTATTGCTGTGTGCTCGGCAAGGTAGATAAAAAAAGTGCATTTAGCCAATTTCATTTATGGCTTTTGTGCTGGCCTTATTCTTAGTGTGACACATTGAACCTGTCTTGAACCATTAAAGCTGGAGCATGACAGCTTTTTGAATTAATATAAGCAAAGGATCTTAAAAGGCTGTGTGATTGTACTTAGCCACTCAATTATTGGACAATTCTAGCAGTGTTGGCAGTAGTTTGCTTTGTAAGGACTTTGATTTTACTTGCCCAAATGGCATTTTCTTCAATTTTAGTTGCCATTGAATTACATCACATCTTTGTGTACCGTGCTGCTCAGTTTACTTAACCAGCCAGCATTGGGTGCATAATGTTTGCAGTATGCCGAGGCCTTTCTTCAAAAGAATAAGTTACGTGCCAAAACCATGATTTATGAGGCACTCCATAGTGGGGGGAGTCCGGAATAATTTGGACCACCAGCGGTTCTTTATCATGCACATAAATCTTAGTACACTGGTGTTTACTGGTGTTTTTGTATTTCGCCCTTCAAGTGCATGGTTGCTTTGAATTCAAAGTTGCCTGTAAGCCATAAAGTCGTGCCTGTAAAGGCTGTTTCATATAAAACATTTTTATGTTAAAAAAAGTTTGGTGGTTTTACTTGGTTGATGGGGTTTTGCAATTGGGCTCTACTGTAGTGTAGTGCTGTGGTAGGTAAAATGATGTAAGAGAAAGCATGGCATCAGTGGCATTCTGGTGTGGCTTTCATCTTGGACTATATTCTGCAATGGTCACATTCTTGAGCAGCCACTCTTCCTGGCATTTTCACTCTTGCATGGCCTGCACTTATTGGTGTGGCACACATTGTAATTAAGTGTGCCCCTTGACATCATAAAAAATCGCACTGCCTATGGTCTTACTGAGTACTGTAGTCCGCCAAAGCTAGCATAACCTTAATGTCCTCCCTTAGTTTCCTACATGGTGCGGGAGCAGTGCACTCCCAGCCAGAAGTGTCTAGCAGATGGTGGTGTGTGTGCAACATGGAAACTGCATGCATTTGTTTGGCCAAGAGAAGTGCATGGTTTTTGCAGCATGAATGACATACCATGTTTACTCGAGTCTAGGCCAGCGCTGATTGTAAGCCGACCCATAAATGTCCAAAGCCAGAAAAAAAAAAATTGCCCCGAATGTAGATCGAACAAACAACTAACGGCAGTGTTCACAAAATGAAAATAGCACTTATTTACGAGGAAGCTTTAGCTCGGGTGCTCCAGTCTAAATATATGTAAAAGGAGAATTCGTTTTTCTCGGCAACCACACCAAACATGATGAGGTTTGCTGCATTTAAAAGAAAAACAAAATCCAGTGACTGTTGGTCTCAATGGTTTGTCTAGGTAGTCAATTTTTTACTAAAGATTGGCAAAAGTCTCACATTTTCAGGAAATGAAAGTATCAAGTTTACAACTCCGTAACTCGGCAATGAAAAATGATATCAATTCTGGGAATTGCATCTCGTAGTACATATAAAGCAGACAAAATCGATATTGTACTCATGAATCTAAAAAAATTTGGTTATGTATAACTACAGCTTTTGCAGAATCCTTGTTCATAATGTAGCGAATTCACATAATGTATAAACTGACACATTGAATTGAACTTCTCCACTTTGAATGACCTAATGGATGCCGTTTACAAAATCGAAATCTGTTTTTGATGCAGAGCTATTTGTTAATTTCGTGCTTCTATGTTTTTGAACTTTTTGAATTTTTTTAAAACAAAATGCAGGCCCTAAATCAAAATTACAATTCCAGTAGTCATTAGAATTTAACCTTATCTCTCAAATGCAAAAAAATTTCATTAAAATCGGTCCAGGGGTTACCTAAGAAAAGCGTTCTCGCGTTTTACATTATTTGAATAGGCTGCGTGGGAGTTGCGCCCAAGCTAAATCTTCCCCTTAATGTAAACATGCCGAGCTCATTTTACATAATCATTGCTGCTACCTCGTACGCTTGCAGATGCGCTCACGCATGCACAGACTGCACGGCTTGTACACGTCGAAACTCGGCGTGATCTCTGTGAACAACTCCTCTCTGTTATTGCATGCTTATCATCCTTACAGCTGTCATCTCCTCATTGCGGCACACGCACAAAGCGTCTGCCATTGTCCCCTCCAACGACGGATATTTTTCTCATCAATGCTGAAGTCCCACCCAACTTGAACATTTGATGCCTCTGCAGCTAGTACAACTTTTCGATTGAAAGTGGCAATGCAGTGGTATCGCCTGTTTGGTGCCATTATGATAACACCGCATTGCTCGTGTACTTCAGCTGGCTACTGGTGTGGCTAGTAGCGGCTGCGTTATTAACTGTTCTAGATGGCGCTAGCTATGCACCACATTTATCATTTTCAGTTGCAAATCGTCACATTTTGTGAAATTCTCAAATCTAAGCTGACCCAAGAGTTTGGTATATGATTATTTGAAAAAAAAAAAACGGCCTAGATTCGAATAAATACAGTATTTCGGGGAAAGACCAGTGCACTTGACAGATGTCTCTAAGTTAAACTGTCATATGGCAGGTAAATGCACAAACCACGTAGGAAGGTTTGGCACCTCAACTAATGCCCTAGCACTGTGCCACATCTATCTTTTTACTGAGATCCAGTCTACTGCCCTTCCATGTGCTTTGTGATGTGCTCTGTTCCTTTTTTTTTTTTGTCTAGCTCTTGGCACTCAAACTGCGTGCTGCTATATGGGCAGTGCAGCAAAAATACGCAAGTTGCTTGAGAATGGTGCTTGTTGGCTGGTCGAACCATGTCACTGTTGCGATATGATCAAGTATGTTAGCTTGTTGGTATTTGCAGCTGAGCCATTCCATGCGAAACCATTCCATTCCCAGACCCCACAAGCAGCTATCGCCCATTCCATTGGTAAAAAAACATTGGGTGAAAATGAGGATTTCCCCAAAGTATTTTAATGCAAAACTTTGCCTCTTTCTTCGACTTTTCCACCGCTGCTGCTGCTGCTGCTGCCTTGCACGCCACATCAGGGGTGATTGAGAGCTCATGATGCGCCCTCTGAAGCTTACTGGGGGACACAACAATGCCCTCTGACACCATAATTAGGCGTGACCCCCTGCAGAAGCCTTGCACGAGCCCTAGCCTCCATGCTCGCACGCAGCAGCAAGGGAGCAGGTAGGGAGAGTGTTAAGGAGTAGAGTGAGGAAGCAGGCAATGGGTACAACTGGATCACCTACTGCCGCAGTCGGGAAATGGGTAATTAATCTTACCCCTCTGTGCTTGTGGCAGTTCACCTAATGGGATAAAGAAAATGCATCATCAGAAAGCATTGCTCATTTGAGTTCTCTTGAGCGAAGGAACGAGTGAATGTATGACACATCTCTCCCTGTTCTGTGTACTGCTTGGACAAAGTGGTGCAGGCAAGGTAAAATTTAATATCGCATCAGGACTGCCCTGTGCCATCACCATCAAATACTGTCAATGAACGCAAGCAGCACAGAAAGCTTTGCTTGCATCGATTCCCAGAGTGCTTCGGATCTGCATATTATTTCAATCGTATAGCACTCTTTTAAGTCTCTGCAAAGAAGCAAAAGTTGGAAGTAAATTTAAGTGTGAAACAAGGTGCAATGAGAAATCCTATATTAGACGATTCCACTTGTGTTCGTTCTTGTGATGTTGTAATGAATGCATATAAAAATTTCCAAATTGGCTCAGTAAAAACAAAAACGTAGTGTTTTAGCCACAGTACTGTTTTGCTATAGTTTATGCTAAAGATGCTTAAAAAGTTTTTTCAAAGTTGACAGAAATTGACTTCTTTCGCAAGATGCAGACCTAAATTAAGCATTAAAGCCCTCCATATAAAAAAATATGAGATGGCTCCTTACATTCATCATCCTCTGAGCTTGTGAACTAGAAATTCTAATTGGGTAGGAATATATTTTGAAGTTTAACATTTTGCCAGTAAGAATTGTCTGTACTGCAGAACATGTCTATATGGCTGGTCCTTTTTCTTGCGTGCATATGCACTGTGGCTCTTCGCCAAGTGAACATGCTCTATGTCGCTTGACATTATAAATGCATCGTAAACGGCCAATTTTCGTTGGTTGCCTACTTTTCATTTTTGGGGCTCGGGGCGGTGAAGTAAGCGAACACAGCATTGATGTGAGCATTTTACAATGGCAGTTTGTGGCTAATTTTGCCTCATTCTGTCCAATGTGGAGGCAGAAGACTTCAGTCATTTATTTTTTGGTGTTTGACACCAGAACGATAACTGCTTTTGCCTTTGTGTCGGACAAAATGAGGTAAACTTGGCCACTAACTACCTTTGCAAAATGCTTGCATCAGTGCATTGTTTGCCTATCTGAATGCCCTTGAGCTGAGTCACTTAACCGCCAAATTTATACTGAACCACTTCGATGCAAAAAATTCTTGCATGCATTCACTTCAGGCGTCATATGGAAGAACAACGCAGGTAGAATATATTAAAGGGACACTAAAGGCAAATTCTAAGTCGGTGTGGACTGTTTAATAGCATTCCACAAACCTCGCAGTGCTGTTGTGCCAAGAAAAGACTTAGTTTACGAGAAAATTGCATCTGAAGGGTCCGAATACCTTTTTCGAAAGTCAAATCTCCCGCCGCCTAACTGAGGGAGTGATGACTGATGACGTTGCATATGCCATCACTGCCCTTTGCTGCTGTTGGTTAATAAAACTGCCCAACAGATGGCGGTACCGAGCCAAGATGGAGTGCTGAATTCGCCGCTGCAGCATCTTGTTAGTCGATGGGCGTAGACCGTTCGGGTATCCCACAATGGTGACAGTATTTATTGAAATGCTGCTCGCATGTGCACCTGGCCAAGTTTTTAGCGGTATCGCGCGACCATCGACCCGCGTGCTTGTCAGCACCTCATTAACGGCGCTGAGCAGCGAAACAAATGAGATACGCGCATATGTACACATGCCCTTACTTTCGCCATTTCGCCGCTCCGTGCCGTGATGACAAGGTGCTGACAAACACGCGGGTCGATGGTCGCGCGATACTGTTAAAAATTCGTCGGGTGTACAGTACATAGAAGGGCACAAAGTGCGCAAGCGCTACTCCGAACCAGAGCAACGCCTTTGATCAGAGTCGGATGACGAGTGCTTCTCGCTGCCCAGTCCATAGGCGCGTGTGATCTCTACCGCTTTCAAACGGATGCATTCGGCAGTCACAGGCAGCGATCTTGCACGCAACTCTCGGACGGACTCCGCAACTTTGCCTTCCAGTTCTGCAGTCCGCTGCGATCCGGCACGAAATGACGTTTTCTTTTGGTTGCTGCAAGTTGTAATACGTTGCTTTTGCCTCCGCCACTACCGAATGCTCTTTTCGGATACTTCAAGTTCGCGCTGTGCCGCCAGGTTGCTGTGGGCTTGTACTCAATCGCCTTTTTCTTGAAGGCGACGGTGAATTGACGCCAGCTTCCGCTCATTTTGAAACAAAATGAAAATGCAGCCTTTAATTAATATAACTTTGCGACAATGGAAATGCAAAATGCCAGTGCCACAACGTCGCGCTGCTGCTGATGGCGGCTGTTTACTTCATCCGCCCATTGTTGCAAGACTTCCGTAGTTTTTCCGCCAATGTCCGGTATATAAGTCGAGGGTGGACTTTTCGCGATGGTTTTTCGAAAAAAAGATCGACCTATATTCCGGTTTTTACGGTAGTACGGCTGTAGAAGTCTCACTCCTGCACTTTGCACGGTTGTTCTTATTCTCTTTCGTTTTCTATGGCACAACTTCATACCACATTCTGCATATAACCCCACACCCTCAAGCACTATAACCCGGGGGGGATCCAGATATAATTCGTGGAAATAACTCCATACAGCACACAATTCTAGTCTCCATACGAAGGTGCACAACTCGTCCATGTTGTATCTTTGGCTAGCGGCTATTCCGCCTCTCTTCAACAATGCCGACAAAGCTCAGTTCATGCAATTTACGTGATCATGGACAAATCAGTCACGTGAGATGCTATGTAAATCAAATCGCTTCACAGCTAGCATTTGCATGAGAGCCGGATTGATTTTTTTGCTTCAGGGTTCTTTAACGTGCACCCACTGCACGAGTATACACAGGCGTTTCTGGGCCGATTGTCCATTACAAGGCATACATGGTAATTGCATCAAATATCGTAACATTGTTAGACACTCAGAATAAATTACATAAATGCACAATAACAAGACCGAAAATAATATAGACTAAGAGGACAAAAACATATTTGATACATCAGAAAAAAAGGAAGTATGTGTGTAAGGGTTACGAAGGAAAAAGCTAACACAATTTGCTCTCGTATAGAGAATAGATGGTACAGATTTTAAAAGAAACATTCGATACACCAGAAGACAGAAATATGTGTGTATGGGTTACAAAACCAGTAACACAGTTTGCTCTGAAAAACGATAAACAATCACTGATCAGATGTTTACAAACTGCATTTGCAGTTCCTTGGATGAAGAAGTATATGTACCTTGATATTTATTTAAAATGTATGATAGATTGTCTTGTAATAACTGTAGGCTATTTTTTTTTTTACGAAACCACAGAACATATCACGTATCACTATTTCTTGTATTGAAAGAAAGGAATTCTGGCGTCAACGATGAACTAGACACTAGGAAATATTTGAGAAATAAAATGAATTTAGAAGGCGAAAAGTGTAGAAGTATTAAATTTTTATAATCTTATTCTTTAAGATTGCTGGCCGCGTTGTCTCCAGATAACCCATGTTGTCAATGTGCCGAATCATTTTCTTTTGCAAAGAAAGGATTTTCATAGTATTCGTCTTTCCTGTAGTCGCCCACACTAAGCTGCAGTAATTTTAATGGGAAGAAAATAAGGCAATAAATGTTCAGGTTTGCTTTGGTTGGAAGGAGACGCTGACATCGAGACAGAACACCTGTGAGACTTTTTTGTGCAGATATTTTCAATATGTTTATCCCAAGTAAGGTGTAAGGAAAAAGAAAAATGTTCATCAACTGTTTGCAATTCTTTACCAGCACACACTAAAGTTTGATTGCTAGTAAGAGCTTTATTTTTTGCACGAACTAACATAAGTTTTCGTAGGGTTTATTTTTAGGCAATTAGCAACTGACCATTCCGATAGCTTAGTGAGTAGATAATTGCATTTTTCCATTCATGTGTATTCGGACCAGCAATAAGATCAGTGTCATCAGCATACACGATAAATTTTACAGTTGTATCAATATTAGTGATGTCGTTAATGTAGAGGTTAGAAAGCATAGGACCTAGTACGCTCCTTTGTGGCACGCCATTTAATAAAGGAACAAAACTCATGTTTTATGCATACTGATTGTTCTCGATCAGTAAGGTAAGATTCAAATAATGCGATGGGAGTACCTCTAATGCCATTCTGTGATGATTTCCATAGCAAAATTTCATTATTTATACAATCGAATGCCTTACTGAAATCATTGAATAGTGCCAACGTGAAGAGATTTCTTTCTGTTTTTAGTACATGTTCCTTGAGTGTGAGCAAAGCAGTTTCTGTTGACTCGCCTTTATGAAAGCTAAACAGAGCACTAGACTGTTTTGTCGGTCGAAAATGTTTGACAAGCGAGAAAAAAATATTTTCTGATTGTTGGAAAATACTGGAATGATTGAGCTGGACCTGTAATTCAACAAGTCGTTTTTGTTGCCTCCTTTAAAAAGTAGTTACCATACTCATTTAAATTTTTTCTGGAAACACCCCAGACTGTAAAGCTAGATTAAAGATATGCGTTAAAGCAGGAGTGATGTATTCTAAAACTTACTTTATAGGTTTTATTTGGATATCATCAATGTTAGAGCTTTACTATTTTTAAGGTTCATAATAGTGCTAAATACCTCAGGTTCACTAGTGGGATTTAAAAATAAGCTGTTTGAAACTGAAAGAAACAATGATGTATCAGGCTGAGTTTGCTGTGGCACGGTTATGCTTGCAAAGTACTTCCTGAAATGGTTTGCAAGTGCTAAACCTGAAATTTCATATTTATTATAGATTATCTTGACTGGTGAGGTAGAATGCTTTTTGCAGGCAACAACCTTATTATGCTCCACAAGGTTTCAGGATGATTACCAGTGGTGTCTGCTAACAGATGCTCATGATAAACATTTTTAGCGTGTCTAAGTTCTGTATTTAGTTTGTTTCTGTGCTTTTTAAACAGTGTCAGTGTTTCAGGCGAGCGTGTAGTAAAAAATTTATGGTACATTTTTTCCTTGTGTTCTATCATTTTAAAGAGTTCCTGTATAATCCAGGGTTTTCTTATCTTTTTGGTTTGCTTAATATTTTCGAAAGGAAAATGTGCTGTAGGTTTGTAGAAACGCCGATAAACTTGGAATACGTGACATTTACATCACTGATTTCGTATAAGAAAGACCAATCATAATTGCAAACTCCGCATTTAAAAAGATGGATATTTCTATCAGTTATGTCTTGTATAGCAAACACATTTGACTCTTAACAATTTTTTCTCACATTGATACGATATGTCATAAACACAGGACAATGATCACTGACGTCCGACGTCACTCTTCCACTATGCTCTACGACTATCAATATTCGCGATAAGAATGTCAAGACATGTAGACGAAGACAGCATAAGACAAGTTGGTGTGCTAATTAGGTTGACAAATCTCGCACAGCTAAGTGTATTAGTAAAATCCAGTGTGGCAGCAGAATCATCAAGAAAATTTGTTAGTGTTTATGTGAATGTCTGGTGGACGTCTGTGCACTGTTTTGAGTTTGGAGCGTGCTGCCATGTGCCTTGCTGGTATGCTGTATTCAGTTAGGAGCGCTTGAAGAAATGACTAAGAATATGATGTAGGTATTTTTTGGGTGCCTTTGTGCAGAAAGTTGACACCTTTTACAAAATGTGTGTCTGTCAGAAAATTTTTCTCCTTCATCTGCTAGTTCTGTTAATTGCTTTCAGCTGAACATGGTAATGTGATATTTCCAGGGTATGACCCGGAGTACTTTTTGAGGTTGGCTGCAACAGTCGATGCAAGCTGTTTTCTACTCTTGCTTTTCTAACTTTGAGCCACTGGTTGTTTTATATTGAAATTTTCTGTACATATGTAATTAATTTGCTTAATGACGTTTGGGGTTTGTTTTCTGAACATGACTGACATCTGTAAGCACCTAAATGGTGCCATCTTTTTTGATTATCTAAATTAAAGATCTTTATATGAGATGTGTCAGGAAAATTGGAATTTGGGTAGTTAGTTGTAGAGGCATGTTTAGAGCCTCCTCCGTTTTGCAATTTTACCCATGATGAAAATTATTTACTGATTTTTCAAGCAGTTGCAGTACTGTGAGCCAGTAGTGCTTATTTTCCACTAACATTTAACTACACTACATTTCAAATCAGCTTCTCATAAAACTTATTTTCCCTCTTTGTGAGCAGGCAAGGCAGTTGAAAATGTGATATTTGTGGTGTGTTCACTGGTAATGGTTGCCATTTTCACTTAGAGCTCTTATGCACTAATTCATTTCACTGTGAGCTGGAATTAGGTGCTGTGCAATATTATTAGTGTGGGTAGCTGCTGCAGAATCTTGCGTTGCAAGCTGAGTAGAAAAACGCCGTCGAGTAATAGGCTGCAAAGACTGGTTTGCTGCCAATTTTAATGCTGTACAAAAAAAAAGTATGAGAACCAAACTTCTTGGGGCTTGCTGAACCAAGAATTGCACTTTAGCACAAATTGAGGTCGTCATTGTAGGGAAATTCTGGCTGCATGTTTAGGCAAAATGTTGAAATTGTTTGCAATAAATTAACTGTGTGCCCTCTTTTCCAGTAACCTCGGATCCCTGGAATGGTTGCGCCACCATGTGTACATTTTGGTCATCTCCAATAAATGTGGATGGAGCACAACACACATCTGTTTCTACTTCACTTGTAGAATAGTGTGCATGGTTAGGCTGGTAAGTGGCAGTAGGGAGGGTATGTAGTGCGACCATGTTGAAACTTGCAAACATGACCGCTCTCAATGGTTTGCCCCAAGGTTATCTTGGTGGCAAAAATACACAAATGCAGTTCATATGTTGGGATCTGTTGAGCGGAGTTTCATGGAGCAATCAAATTATGTACGACTAAATGCAATATAATTTATGCAGATGTACACTCGCCCACAAAATATTGCGGGGTGCGCGAGTGCGTGCCGAAACAACCCTTGTGTCGTCTAGCGGCGCACCCCCGTTATGAAGACCACCTGCGCGCATGCGTGTCTCTGCAGGACGAAGTGTGCATGTTTCCACGCTTCCTGCTTGCGCGCCGTCAATGTTCGAATGTAGCCGCGAGGTGCCCCTCTTGCGATAGGCGCTGTGGCAGCTTCGACGGGCAAAACTTAATTTATATAACGGAAATGAAGTTCATTTTCGTCTTGCCCGTCTCCTTCTATAGAGCGCATTTTCTGCCACGCTTTTCGGAGAACGCCCTATGCGTTTAAAGAAAACAAAGATTAACCACAAGAATGCGCAGTGCATAAAAATTGTTGCGTTCACTGGGCCTTATGCGTCCGCGCTCGTGACTCAACGAAAGGGGGCCACAGTGACGTGCGCAAGCTCGTGCTTCACATAATTTTGCCCGTCGAAGCTGCCACAGAGCTAATCGCAAAAGGGCCACCTCGCGGCTACATTCACATATCGCCGGCGCACAAGGAGGAAACGTGCGCACTTGCAGTCCCAAAGGGACGCGCATGCATGCAGGTGATGGTGGTGAAAAACTAATTGATGAGAAGGCCAAAAGTAAAAACAAATTAAAAAGCAGCGTTGTGGGCGGCCTTCAGGCTGCCGGTTGTGGCGTCCAGGCCATGCCTAGTCGCGACGTCCTCCGCCCAGTTCACCAGCCGGAGTTGGATATCCGGCTCGGTGCTGGACAAAGCAGCCTCCCACTGCTGCGGATTGCTTAGGCGCCAAGAGGCAGGCACTCTTAGAAAAATTTACACCCTTTGGGGCGAATCTTGTCCCACAACAATAATCGTCATCTGTGCTGCCTGCGTTTCCTTTCTCTAACGCTGCGAGCCCGGTACTTTCCAGTCACGAACGGCATGCGCCTTATGAGTGTGACACAGCATTCTCGACAGGAAAGTAGCCAGAGCCGCGTTTTCAAGAAAGGAAACCCCAGCAAGGCAGATAACGATTATCGTTGTGAGACAAATATACACCCCAAAGGGTGCAACCGTTTTAAGAGTGGGGAGCAAGTGCACTCTTAAAACGGTTGCACCCTTTGGAGTGTGTATTTGTCCCACAACGATAATCGAAGGTGCAGCGGTGGCGTAGAGGTAGAACACCCGCCTCGCGTGCAAGAGGTCCGTGGTTCGAATCCCGGTACCGGCAATTTTCCACCGGATTAAAAAAAAAAAATCCGCGTGTAGATAAAATTGCACAAACAGGCCTGGAGTGTGGCCTGATCCCGGTGACCAGAACCGGCAACGCACTCCCTCACCAGAGCAGGATTGGCCACCCTGGTGCAGTACTTGGCCACAACCTCCTATATGAACACAACAATCAAACCCCGGCCCTCAGTCCCCAGCAGCTGCGCAGCAACTGACCACGGCGGTGGTCAGACCTACGACGCAGCAGAGGGTTGTTACGAACTCCAACCGGTGCCACCAGTATTACGAACTCCCAACCGGTGCCACCAGTATTACGACATCCAACCGGTGCCGCCAGTATTACGAACTTGTACCGCTGCACCACGATTACGGCTTTGTGGTCCCGTAGCGCTCGTCACCCGTTTCGTGACAGAGCGTTGGTAGCGATGACTCCGAGCCTGGCGTCGATGAGAATAACAAAAGGGACTTTATACATTATATACAGGTTATCATACAGGACATGAACGGGTCGGCACTGGGGCCGAGTGCTCACAACAAACGCGACTGTTCTCGCACGACGACGTCCGGCGAAAACGCGTTACACATCTCACCCCAGTCGGGAGCGACACTCTCTCCCGGTGGGGTCGGCAGATCCTGTTTTCGAGCGGCGTGTCGCTGCTTTTATAATCCCCGAGGCCCATTGTCACTCAAACGGCCCAATACAAAGTCAGCACACGACGGTCGTCCGAGGGGTCCAACCAGCGACCGCGCTGGCCACCCGGTTCAAAGTTCGCGCGCGCGGTGACCTCCAGGCAAGGGAGGTGCGGCGCCGGGCCGTCTGGCACACGCGGACACGTCTAAACACGCTGCTCGCCGAGGCTTCTCCCGCACGACGGCGCAGCATCTTGTCTTGTGAAGGGAGAATTATGGCGCTCGCAGGATAGATTCCGCATCTTGCAGATTCGGAATCCGGGCTTGTGGTAATGGCACAACAGCATCCCCGCCCTCAGATAAGGCGCCGGGAAGACGAGCTGCCTCCACGTGGCTCGGATGCCAGGCGCGCACGTTCGTCAGGCTCGTCCAAGTTCACGTCCAGTGTCGGGACGCCAGGTAACATCACGTGCCCAGGTCCGACTCGCCAGGACAGGAGCTCTGCTCACCACGTCGTCGCCAAGGCACCTTGACCAGCTCCGCTCGGGTCGTTCCTAAGACCTTGCTTCTCGCCACTGGTCCCGCTTGGTCGTTCTGCAGCTTGCAAAACCGACCGGCAAAAGGCAACACCCAACACGAACAAGTGCCCTCTGTCTCCCGTCAAACACCAGACAAGGCCATAATTCAAATCAACCTAACTAAATTGTTTTCCCCTTTTTTCTCCCGCTGCAACAAGAGGCAGGTGTACGATCTAGCAAACAAGGCTTAAACAATCACTTTTCAAATCATCAACACAACAAAATAGAAACAATTATTAATCAGCAATAATAATGACAAATAGAATGGTCCCCTTGAAATCGCTTTGGACCGAAAACATACTTCTGAGGAAGCAAATGAGGTCATTCATTTTTCCCGGTGATATTTTCGCGGAATCCGAAGCTGCTTATATTTGCGACCCTGCTTATCCGTGTAGCGGCGGTACAATAAGCCAGATTCCTTGCCAAATGAAACCCTCTTTTTTTCCACTCCCCGTTTGACGCTCTTCCTCAGATCGTCTAATGAACAGCCTTCCTGTTGCTCGCGAATCAGACTTTCTCTTTCAACTGCGGCCTGCTCCTGCCGGCTGGCGGAAACCGGAGCGAGTGTGGAGCCCGCGTCGCCTGATTGCGGCGTCGAGTCTATATCGCGGCTAGCACTGCACGCGTCACTCCCACTCACTTCCAGGACCCGCTCGTCTAGGCCAGCCTCCGAGCTCTGCCTCTCCCGTGACTGCTCGCCACTCAAGTTACCGTGATCGGTCCGTGTGCCGCACCGCCTTTCGCTCACCGACGCTAAGTCAAGTTCCCTCGACAGCGGGCGCGCTTTGGATCGCGTGGGGGCCATGTACGCCACGTCGGCAAAGAATGATTTGCCCTGATCCCTCAGCAGCTGCTCCGAGCTATTTGAGAAGAGGTAGGAAAATTGCTCCGGGAGGGCGGCTGACACAGCGGCTTCGGTGTTAAGTTTCCCAAATTCTCCTTCAATGCTAACCGTTGCGATCGGTAAACAGACACTCTCCTTCTCGGCCACTTGCCGTATCCTAACGCACTCTCCCGTAAAATCACTCGAGGAGACGAAAGACGGGTGAACAACGTCCATAGTTGCTGCAGAGTCCCGCAGTGCTCGGCACTTCTTGCCGTTTACCTTAATTTCCTGCACATAGGGCTCCAATAGACGTATGTTTTTGTGAGTTTCCTGTATCGTTGCAAAAGCAATTCTCTCTGGGCAGCTTGCAGCGATGTGCCCTTGCTTTTTGCAATTGTAGCAGGTTAACGGTCTCCGTTTTTCAAAAGAACGCGTCATTTCGTTTCGCTGTTTCGGACCATCGTCATCATTCTGAGATGCATTCTGTCCATCCCTTACAGTTTCTTTGGGAAGGGACTCGTCGTCCCGAAACTCGCGACGCGTGATTTCCTTCCGTTCGTCGGGCTTCCCGTAAAACCCATCTCTTCTATCTGCTTTTTCTATGAGCACTGCCTTGCTGTGCAAGCTGCGGCGGGTGTAATACTCTTCCGCTAACTCTGCTGCCTTGTTTAGCTTAACCTCCTTTAGCCTATCTTGCAGCCAGAGCCGGACATCCTCATCAATGCAACGGTAGAACTGCTCCAACGCGATGCATTCGACAATTTTGTCGCGGTCGTCGTAAACCTCTTCGCCCTTCAGCCATTCCACCAAGTCGGCTTTTAGACGAAACGCGAAGTCAACATTCGACTCCTTACCCTTTTTTGCATACCGGAACCTCTGCCGGAAAGCTTCGGGCGACAATTTGTACTTCCGCAGTAGCGCTTCCTTCACATCACTGTAGCTCTCAAACGCCTCTTTCGATAAGCAAGTTATTACGTCTGATGCCTCCCCAGGAAGCAACGCTAACAGATTCTGTGCCCAGAGGGATCGCTCAATGCTATTCCGTTCGCACACGTGCTCAAATTTCACGAGGTATTTGGCCATATCCTCTCCGACGACAAAGGGTGGAAGTTGATCGCGTATTCTTGGAACGTTAGAAGTGAGACTAGGCGCTGGCGAGCTATTTCGGGTCTCCAACTCTTTCATTTTAAGCTCGTGCTCACGTCGCTCCCTCTCTGCCTGCAACTCCCGATGTTCCTTTTCTCTCCTTTCCTCCCTTTCCTCTTCGCGACGTTCCTGTTCTCTCCTTTCCTCCCTTTCCCGTCGTTCATTTTCCTTCCTTTCCTGCTCACAACGTTCCTTCTCCTCCCTTTCCCGACGTTCGTTGATACCCGCCAAGGCCTCTGCGGCTTCCTCAGCCGTTACGTCCCCAGTCCTCATGACCTCAAGGATCGCATTCTTTCTTTTGGTTGAGCCCAACTCAATGCCCAACTCCTCACAAATTTCGAGAAGTTCCTTCACCTTGTACTTCTCCATCGTTCACACTGTCCTCCTGCTGTTTACCCTTTTTGAAAATACCTGCCGTACGCTACTATAACACTACTAGTGAGACATATGCAAGTATTTCACACACTGCCCCGTTTTACCCCCTCAGCATCCCCTGGTTTTCAAAACACTCTTACTAGGCTTGAAACACACAAGGTTATCACAATGCAACACCAAATCCTTCCCTAAGCTACTATAACCTGTGTCAGAGAAAGTCTGGTGTTTGAGGTAAACTTCAGGCACTCACCGCGCCGAGGTAGCTGATGCCGGTCAATCCCACCGCTGCCACCAGTGTTACGAACTCCAACCGGTGCCACCAGTATTACGAACTTCCAACCGGTGCCACCAGTATTACGACATCCAACCGGTGCCGCCAGTATTACGAACTTGTACCGCTGCACCACGATTACGGCTTTGTGGTCCCGTAGCGCTCGTCACCCGTTTCGTGACAGAGCGTTGGTAGCGATGACTCCGAGCCTGGCGTCGATGAGAATAACAAAAGGGACTTTATACATTATATACAGGTTATCATACAGGACATGAACGGGTCGGCACTGGGGCCGAGTGCTCACAACAAACGCGACTGTTCTCGCACGACGACGTCCGGCGAAAACGCGTTACACATCTCACCCCAGTCGGGAGCGACACTCTCTCCCGGTGGGGTCGGCAGATCCTGTTTTCGAGCGGCGTGTCGCTGCTTTTATAATCCCCGAGGCCCATTGTCACTCAAACGGCCCAATACAAAGTCAGCACACGACGGTCGTCCGAGGGGTCCAACCAGCGACCGCGCTGGCCACCCGGTTCAAAGTTCGCGCGCGCGGTGACCTCCAGGCAAGGGAGGTGCGGCGCCGGGCCGTCTGGCACACGCGGACACGTCTAAACACGCTGCTCGCCGAGGCTTCTCCCGCACGACGGCGCAGCATCTTGTCTTGTGAAGGGAGAATTATGGCGCTCGCAGGATAGATTCCGCATCTTGCAGATTCGGAATCCGGGCTTGTGGTAATGGCACAACAGGGTGCTAAGAATCACTGGCTCCGGACAGGCCGCCATTGGAATATGAACCTGGCAACGTTTAACGCTAGAACGTTATCTAGTGAGGCGAGTCTAGCAGTGCTATTGGAGGAATTAGAGGGCAGTAAATGGGATATAATAGGGCTCAGTGAAGTTAGGAGGCCAAAAGAAGCATATACAGTGCTAAAAAGCGGGCACGTCCTGTGCTACCGGGGCTTAGCGGAGAGAAGAGAACTAGGAGTCGGATTCCTGATTAATAAGAATGTAGCTGGTAACATACAGGAATTCTATAGCATTAACGAGAGGGTGGCAGGTCTTGTTGTGAAACTTAATAAGAGGTACAAAATGAAGATTGTACAGGTCTACGCCCCTACATCCATTCATGATTACCAGGAAGTCGAAAGCTTCTATGAAGACGTGGAATCGCCGATGGGTAGAGTGAAAACCAAATACACTATACTAATGGGCGACTTTAATGCCAAGGTAGGCAAGAAGCAGGCTGGAGACAAAGCAGTGGGGGAATATGGCATAGGCACTAGGAATAGCAGGGGAGAGTTATTAGTAGAGTTTGCGGAACAGAATAATATGAGGATAATGAATACCTTGTTCCGCAAGCGGGATAGCCGAAAGTGGACGTGGAAGAGCCCGAACGGCGAGACTAGAAATGAAATAGACTTCATACTCTGCGCTAACCTTGGCATCATACAAGATGTGGACGTGCTCGGCAAGGTGCGCTGCAGTGACCACAGGATGGTGAGAACTCGAATTAGCCTAGACCTGAGAAGGGAACGGAAGAAACTGGTACATAAGAAGCTGATCAATGAGTTAGCGGTAAGAGGGAAAATACAGGAATTCCAGATCAAGCTACAGAACAGGTACTCGGCTTTAACTCGGGAAGAGGACCTTAGTGTTGAAGCAATGAACGACAATCTTGTGGCCATCATTAAGGAGTGTGCAGTGGAAGTCGGTGGCAACTCTGTTAGGCAGGATACCAGTAAACTATCACAGGAGACGAAAGATCTGATCAAGAAACGCCAATGTATGAAAGCCTCTAACCCTACAGCTAGAATAGAACTGGCAGAACTTTCGAAGTTAATGAACAAGCGTAAGACAGCTGACATCAGGAAGTATAATATGGATAGAATTGAACATGCTCTCAGGAACGGAGGAAGCCTAAAAACAGTGAAGAAGAAACTAGGAATTGGCAAGAATCAGATGTATGCGTTAAGAGACAAAGCCGGCAATATAACTAATATGGATGAGATAGTTCAAGTGGCTGAGGAGTTCTATAGAGATTTATACAGTACCAGTGGCACCCACGACGATAATGGAAGAGAAAATAGTCTAGAGGAATTCGAAATCCCAAAGGTAACGCCGGAAGAAGTAAAGAAAGCCTTAGGAGATATGCAAAGGGGGAAGGCAGCTGGGGAGGATCAGGTAACATCAGATTTGTTGAAGGATGGTGGGCAGATTGTTCTAGAGAAACTGGCCACCCTGTATACGCAAGGCCTCATGACCTCGAGCGTACCGGAACCTTGGAAGAACGCTAACATAATCCTAATCCATAAGAAAGGGGACGCCAAAGACTTGAAAAATTATAGACCTATCAGCTTACTGTCCGTTGCGTACAAAGTATTTACTAAGGTAATTGCAAATAGAATCAGGAACACCCTAGACTTCCGTCAACCAAAGGACCAGGCAGGATTCCGTAAAGGCTACTCAACAATAGATCATATTCACACTATCAATCAGGTGATGGAGAAATGTGCGGAATATAACCAACCCTTATATATAGCTTTCATTGATTACGAGAAAGCGTTTGATTCTGTCGAAACCTCAGCAGTCATGAAGCCATTACAGAATCAGGGTGTAGACGAGCCGTATGTAAAAATACTGAAGGATATCTATTGGCCGCGAGATCGACCCATAGGTGGCAGCACCGTCGCCCCGTTAGTGTGGATGCATCGCCCGTGCGGTGTGTGGAAGTGTAGGGAGCTACTGTTTTCATTTCGCGATTATGTGCTCCGTGCCCGCAGAAAACGCTTCATTTACCATCGTGAGATTTTGTTCGGCTCCGCAATGCAGCACATATTGCACAGAGCCAGGGATAAGCTTTCACTACTATCCCGTTGACGCGGCACGTCGCCGAGAATGGCTCGTCAGGCTTCGGAACGGCAAGGCGCCTTCCAAGTGTGCGTTGGTGTGCAGTAAACACTTCGACGATGGTGCGTTCACGCGTTCGCTGACGAAAAAGGATGGCGAGTAGTCCAATATGATATCACGTTTGGGAATCCTAATCGGCAACCTGGGCATTAATGTTTGCTGCATGCGCAGTTGCTGTGTGGTTGCTGTTCGTGTGAAGATCGTTGCAGTCCGCGAAAGTTCGTGTCGGCGTGGCCTGGGATGCCAGTAATGAGTCGCCTGTGCTTTTATATACTTCCGCAAGTAAATTAACCATGTGTCCACGCATGCAATTTATTTTATAAACTTCATGCGCCGCCTGCGCAGTGAATTCAAGGTTCGCGCTCAGCTGCGAGTCCGTTTAAACGACCGTCACCGAGCGTGACTAGTTGTCACGTTTTCCGTTGTCTTTCCTCAGCCATGGGAATTGTTCTCTGTGTTCGGAAGTGTAAATACGAGCACCGAAACACGGCAAGTGTGTACGCATGATCTCGTACAGATTAAACAGTGTCGTTTCGCGAGCCAACAGCGGATGGTCCATTAAGCGATGAACGAACATGCGCGAGCGAATTTGTTGCTACTGCTCATATTGATATATTTTTTTCGCTCTTCTATAGGGGGGCGGAAAAAATTGAAGCCCGATGCACTGCATTCAAGCACCACTGCAAATTCAAATGCCTGCATGCGAAAGTAATTAAAGGGATCTAATGATTATGATACAACATAAATTATACGTTGCATGCTTTATCTGAGCTTCGTGTAACGGTTGCAACTGGTTATAAAGCGACTCGAAAACATTTTACAATGGTAGTAACACTCTGAAAACTAACTCGCGATTTCGTAGGTCTGGCTAAAAACAAAAATTGATAAAGCGACATAAGATCTCTAAATTTATCGCATAACGTAAACACATCGCAAATCAGCGAGTCAGCTTAGTGTGATGTAATGTAAACAAATCGCGATACGCGCCGCGACCAACTACATCCGAACAACTTGAGGCCATACTTTACCCTGCAGGGCATGTGCAGTTCAATTCTGCTATTTTTGTCTCGTCGGTCAAATTCAGGTCGACTCGGTGTGGGTCTTTACTAAGCGCGGACGACTGCAGCACGAATGCGATAACGTGCACAGGACCGTCAGAGCAGCAGGTGGAAGCGATGGCACTACACTCAATGATGTGGCCCGCCGCAACGACTTGGTCGCCTTCGACGAGACACCTGACACCATCCCTAACATGGTTGAGAATTGTGCTTAGAGGCAAGGGTGCTGTAAAACGGGAAAAAAAACGCATGTTAACCTCACAACATGTTGAAAGGAGACGAGCGCACATGGTGTGGTCGCGTTGAGCAAATGTTTTTCGCATCAGTACACTAAAAACGTACAGCGATTTACTTTACGAATTTCCGTTGCAAAAATGAAAGAATAACAGGTTGAGAGGTTACTAACCATCGAACAAACCGTCCTCGTCAACATCCATCGTGATTTCGCGAACTACGATCGCTACACACTGCGGCTGGAGCGGCGACGGGCCACCGGCATCCACACTTGGGAGCTTCGTCACCTCGCCGCCAGGAGCCGACTCTGTTCGATCTCGAGGCCAATAGCGGCTCCACCAGCCACCGTAGTCCTCCATAAAGAAAGCAACACAATCCCAATAAAGAAAAGCGTCAGGCAGGGAGATACAATCTCTCCAGTGCTATTCACAGCGTGTTTACAGGAGGTAATCAGAGACCTGGATTGGGAAGAATTGGGGATAAAAGTTAATGGAGAATACCTTAGTAACTTGCGATTCGCTGATGATATTGTCTTGCTTAGTAACTCAGGGGACCAATTGCAATGCATGCTCACTGACCTGGAGAGGCAAAGCAGAAGAGTGGGTTTAAAAATTCATCTGCAGAAAACTAAAGTAATGTTTAACAGTCTCGGAAGAGAACAGGAATTTTACAATAGGCAGCGAGGCACTGGAAGTAGTAAGGGAATACATCTACTTAGGGCAGGTAGTGACGGCAGATCCGGATCATGAGACAGAAATAATCAGAAGAATAAGAATGAGCTGGGGTGCGTTTGGCAGGCATTCTCAGATCATGAACAGCAGGTTGCCATTATCCCTCAAGAGGAAAGTGTATAATAGCTGCGTCTTACCAGTACTCACCTACGGGGCAGAAACCTGGAGGCTTACGAAAAGGGTTCTACTCAAATTGAGGACGACGCAACGAGCTATGGAAAGAAGAATGATAGGTGTAACGTTAAGGGATAAGAAAAGAGCAGAGTGGGTGAGGGAACAAACGCGAGTTAATGACATCTTAGTTGAAATCAAGAAAAAGAAATGGGCATGGGCAGGACATGTAAGGAGGAGGGAGGATAACCGATGGTCATTAAGGGTTACGGACTGGATCCCAAGGGAAGGGAAGCGTAGCAGGGGGCGGCAGAAAGTTAGGTGGGCGGATGAGAATAAGAAGTTTGCAGGGACAGCATGGCCACAATTAGTACATGACTGGGGTTGTTGGAGAAGTATGGGAGAGGCCTTTGCCCTGCAGTGGGCGTAACCAGGCTGATGATGATGATAATCGTCATCAGCCTTGCTTGCGTTTCCTTTCCTGAAAACTCGGCGCTCGCTACTTTGCTGTCGAAAATGCTGCGTCACACTGATAACGCGCATGCCGTTCGTGACTGGGAAGTACCGGGTTCGCAGCGTTAAAGAAAGGAAACGCGGGCTACACGGATGACGATTATTGTCGTGGGACAAGATACGCCCCGTAGGGTGTAAATTTTCCTAAGGGTGTAGAAAAATTTACACCCTTTGGGGCGTATCTTGTTCCACAATTCACTCTGGGGAAAATTTACACCCTTTGGGGCTTATCTTGTCCCACAACAATAATCGTCATCTCCGTTGCCCGCGTTTCCTTTAACGCTGCGAGCCCGGTACTTCCCAGTCACGAACGGCATGCGCGTTATCAGTGTGACGCAGCATTCTCGACAGGAAAGTAGTGAGCGCCGAGTTTTCAGGAAAGGAAACGCAAGCAAGGCTGATGACGATTATCATCATCATCATCAGCCTGGTTACGCCCACTGCAGGGCAAAGGCCTCTCCCATACTTCCAATACTCATCGACAGTAACCGAGCCGTCGACGTAGATGTGGGAAGGGATAGGGCTGAATGGCGAATGAGGCTGTTGACTTCGTCTTCCTCGGTACGAGAAAAGTAGAGATACGGAAGAGAATAAATGAAGCGGCTGCGAACATAGGCCTGGACCAGGCGGCGGAGGTCGTGTTCGCACATGCCGTGGTGGCGGTTTGCAATGCGGCCTATGAGGCGGGCAGTGTGGTGTACAGTGTTTATGAGTCGAGTGATGAGGGTGGTGTGCTTGCCATTGGACTGAAGAAAGAGTCCGAGGATGTGGAGGGTAGAGGCGAGAGGAATGGGTGTGCCGTCAAGGTAGACGAGTGGAGAAGGCGACAGGGGGGCCATCCGCCCAGGCCGAAGGAGCAAATGCTCCGATTTGGTCGGGGAGCAGCTCAACCCGATGGCCCGGGCGTGAGTTGCTACCGCGTCCACACCTGCCTGTAGAGCGGCCTCCATGCCAAGATTGCCGGTGGTCACCCAGAGGGTGATGTCATCGGCGTAGAAAGCATGAGACAGAGCTGGGATAGCTCGTAGAGCAGGTGCCAGCGGGAAGAGGGTGATGTTGAACAGAAGAGGGGATAACACAGAGCCTTGGGGGGTACCCTTGTTGCCAAGGGAGAAGGAAGGATAAGAAAGTGGGCCGTATGAGATTTCGGGTGTGCGGTGGGCGAGGAACGCGGTGACGTAAGCATGGACACGGGGTCCGACATGGAGGGAGGAGAAAGCGTCCAGGATGGCGGTGTGGTGCACATTGTCGAATGCTTTAGTAAGGTCCAGCGCCAGGATAGCTCGAGTGCGTTTGTGGTGGGAGGGGTGTAGGACATCCTCGGAAAGTTGGAGCATGACATCCTGGGTGGACAGCTCGGGACGAAAACCGAATATGGAGTTCGGATAAAAGTCATGATCATCGAGATAGGTCTGGAGGCGGGCCAGGATGACATGCTCGAACAGCTTGTCGAGACGGGAGGTGAGAGAGATGGGGCGGAGGTGTTCGAGGGCAATAGGTTTGCCGGGTTTGGGGATGAATGAGACACGTGCATGGGTCCAGGAGGATGGAAGAGTGCCAGCCTGCCAATGTGCATTGAGGAGATCAGTAAGGGCTTCGAGGGAGGGGTTGTCTAGGTTGCGGAGTACCTTGTTAGTGATGCGGTCCGCCCCCGGGGCCGAGGTGGTGCGGAGTGTGAGTAGCGCCGCACGAACCTCGCCCACGGAGACGTCCGCCTCAAGGTCAGGGCTTCCTCCTCCTTCCCGCCTCAAGGCAGAGGTGGGAAGGAGACGGAGCGGTGGCGGCTGGCAGACTGGGCACCACGGGAGACAGAGTGGCGGCGGGGGCGGGAAGGCCGGGAGGTCTTGAGGATGGGCACGGTGGGTGGCGCTGGTGGGGGAGGCTGGTGCTTGGAGGTGGCCGGCGGCGATGACGGGCCGTTCCGTTCGAACCGGAGCCCGCACGGGCACGAGCCCGTGACGTGGGCTCCCTTGCACAGGATGCAGCAGGGGACACAGGTCGCGGGCTCGACTGGCTTGTGGGCCTGGCCGCAGCGATGACAGAGGGCGGACTTGGGCTTGGTGCAGACATCCGACCGGTGGCCAGGAGCCCAGCAGTTCGTGCAGGCCTCGGCTCTCGGGCAGACCGGGTGGCAGCGGCAGACCCCGCAGTTGAAGACGATGGTGGACGGAAGAGTAGAAGCGCCGACGAAGGTGATGAGGATGGACTGGGAGCGCCCCATCTGGCGTGCGTCAGCGATGGCGTAGGGGGTGTTCACGTTCATTGACTGGAGGTCTTGGACGATCTCGTCCTGTGTTTGGGAGTCCACTGCGTTGTGTATGATGCCGCGGAGGGCGTTGTCGGGTGCGGCCATGTAGGCACGCAGGGGGTAAGATGGCACCCAGGCGGAGTTCTGAGACCCGGAGGTAGAGGCGAGCGCGCGGCTCAGGTGGGGTGCTGACAGTGAGGGAGTTGTACGGATTTGTCCGTACACGGTCGGCGGTGCGTGCAGTGGCGTAGTCGATGGTTGCACGAGTGCAAAGGATTTGGAGCCGGGCTCCGTTAGTGGTTGTGCGGAGGTCAAGCCCTCCTCCCGGTCTGTAGACGATCTTGAAGTCCTCCGCTGGGAGGCGAGGTAGGGGAGCGTGACGACGGAGAGTGGTAGTGCAGGCATACTTGGATGGTGTCGAGGCAGGCGGTGGCGAGACGACGGGCTGGTGGGCCGCGGCTGCACGGTGTGCTTTCACGGCACGGACCCAGCGTGAGTCAGCTTCAAGCTCGGCAGGGCTGATGGAGGTGTCTGCGACTTGATATTCCATGTCGGCGTGTGAGCTGTATCGACGTAGGCGGCGAAATCGGGCGGCGTCGACAGCAGGCGTTGCGCGGAACGCAGCTCCCGCGTAGGCAGAGTCCGCTTCAAAAAGGCGGTCGGTGGGAAACGGCGAGAAGGCTGCTTCCCATATGACTCCCGAAGATAGTGGCCCGGGCGAGGGCGGTCGGTGAAGGTCGCTTCGTCTCGGTGGTTACGGAGCGCGCTGACGACACGTCCGTTCACTTCGGCTGACTCGTTGTTCTCCCTGCATGCAGGCGCCCGCCTCTACAACACCGGTGCGCCGCTAGATAACACGGAGGGCCGTTTCTCCATAAAGACCCTTGATCATTTGCAAGTAGCGACACTCTCCTCATGGCGCTTTCCTCCTATATTCTCTGCCGCTGGCAGCGCACGGCGCGCTTTTCCTCCTGGGCTCCCGCGGACGGGCCGCAGGATTCTATGGCGGCGCGTTATTAACGCGATAGCGTTAAGAGGAAGCTTTAGCTCGGGCCCAACTCCGACGCGGCCTATTCAAACACATGTAAAAACGCAAAAACGTTTTTCTGAGATAACCCCTGGACCGATTTTAATGAAATTTGTTGCATTTGAGAGAGAAAGTTAAATTCTAGTGACTGTTGGAAGCGGAATTTTGATTTAGGGCTTGAATTTTGTTGAGAGGATTTTCAAAACATCAGACGTTTGAAAAAAATAGAAGCACAAAGTTTACAGGCTAATAGCTCTACATCAAAAACAGATATCGCAATTCTGTAAACGGCATCCATTAGCCCATTCAAAGCGGACAAACTTGATATGTCATTTTACATCTTACGTGAATTTGTTACGTTGTTTACGAAGGTTCTGCAAAATTTGTAATTACACATTACTACATTTTTTGAGGTTCATGTGTAACATATCAATTTTGTCCGCTTTAGACGTGCTATTAGGTACAATTCACAGAATTGCGATATTATTTTTTCTTGCTGAGTTACGGAGTTGCAAACTTGATAGTTTCGTTTTCTGAAAATTTGCGATTTTTGCCAACTTTTTATAAAAATTTGACGACCTAAATCGAAAATTCGAAACCAACAGTCACTAGATTTTAAAATTTCCTTTTAAATGCAGCAAACCCCGTCAAATTTGCTGCAGTGGTTGCCGAGAAAAACGAATTCTCCTTTTACATGTATTTAGTTAGGAGCACCCGAGCTAAAGCTTCCTCTTAAGGAGCTCGTGTCGCAGAAAAGCCGGTGTCGTCGGCGTCGGCGTCAGCGTTTTTGCGGCGTTGACCGTGAGCGATAAATCACGGCAGGCACTCCATAAATAAAAAGCAACTTCCAAGATGGTCTGGGTGGGAATCGAACCAGGGTCTCCGGAGTGTGAGACGGAGACGCTACCACTCAGCCACGATTTCGATGCTTCCAAAAGGTACAAACGCGCCTCTAGTGAATGCGGTGTTGCCTTCGAAACGAGCCGTGGAAAGTTATACTGTGGTGTATATAGGTAATTATGAACATGTAACTTACAGAAGTCGCAATTACACGAGTAGCGAAGTGCGTTTCGCTGCATTTCTTCTGCGCTTTCCGCACACGGAGAGCCATCTTGCGGCAAACACAGAAGAGCCCCTCCTCTCCATGTACTGCGCTGCCCCGACAGATGGCGCGCCACGCGCGCATTGGAGCTGTCGCGGTTCGGACTCTCTCCCCTGACAACGCTTCGCCTCGCTCCCTCCGCAGAATCAAGCGTCCTTCCTTTCTTTAGATCACTATCTCTCTATCTCTCTGCCCGTGCCGATCACGGCGTTTGGCTGGCGTGCATCATTTCCCCCTCCGGGATACCGAGTTCTTTGGTTCGCTCCGCTTGCTCAGGCGCACGTTTCATTGCTGCGCCGAACGCCGCGTTGCTCGACCATATGGCTCGACGCTCACCGCGTCTGATGCGGGGCGCCTCGTAAGTGATGGCTGCCCTGTAGCCCATTGTCTTACACCCATTGGCGGGTCGACGGGAACGCTATCGCGTTCCACTCTTGAAGGCGAAGCTTAAGCGTCCTCCAATTTTTTTGGGCCAGTTGCGCGCCCCTGTGGTGCTGAAAATTTTGAGAAATGCTAAGCATCGATAATGCTGGAGGCAACGTGCATGAGGAGGTTGGTTTTTTCTTAAAGCCGTATGAACGGGGTATACCGATTAAAGGGAGCTTTGAGGCGAGTTCTTTATTCCAGACAATTTTTCTGCCACATGATCACATGCTTTACTTCGTGCGTCTGATCGAGTATTGCTTGTGACACATCCCTTTGTGTGGTTTATTAAGCGAAAGCCTTAGACCTGCTTCAAGGTCCCGTTGTGAGCTACAGAAAATATCACGTGACCGAAGGAAGGCGGGAAGCGAACCAAAGCATGTGCAGCCGCGTATGAGATGATTAATGATTAGCAAAGTAATGATTGATTAGTGATTGGATTAAGATGAATTCGGGTGTATTAAGTAGGATTAAAGTCGATGAAGGTGCATTAGGGTGAATGAAGGTGCATAAAGGAGGGCTAGGTTGGATTAAGGTCACTGGAGGTGGATGAAGGTGCGTTGAGGTTTAGTGCATTAAGGACCATTACAGTGGATTAAAGTGCATGAATGATAAGGGTGGATTATGGTGGACTAGGGTGAAGGAAGGAGGATTAGGGTGGACGAAGGTAGATGAATGTGGAGTCGGGTGGATTAAGGACGATTATGGTGGATTAAAGTGAATGAGGAAGCATTAGGGTTGATTAAGGAGGATCAGAGTAGATTAAGGTCGATGAAGGTGGATTAGGGTGCATTAAGGAGGACTTTCGTGGATTATGGTGGATTAAAGTGAATGAAGGAGGATTAAGGTCGATGATTGTGGATTAATGTGCATTAGGAGGACTATGGTAGTCTAATCGGTCTTAATACTCAATGAACCCTAATTCACCTTAGTCCACCCTAATCCACCTTAATGCTCCGTCATCCAGCCTAATACGCCCGATCCACCTTAATACAACCTAATCAACCTATATCGCCCCTAATGCACCTTTATCAACCCTAATCTATCATAATCTGCCTTAATACTCCTTCATCCACCTTAATCCTTATTCATGCACCTTAATCCTGCTTAATAGTCCCAATCTATCTTAATGCACCCTAATACACCTCTATCAAACCTAATCCAGCTCCATTGTCCCTAATCCATCATAATCGGTCTTAATCCTCCTTTATCAACCCTAATTCACCTTAATCCACATTAATCGATCTCAACCTTTGTCTATCTTAATCCTCCCTAATCCTTGTTCTTGCACCCTAATCGGTCTTAATGCCCTTTCATCAACCCTTCACATTAGTCCTCCTCCACCCACCTTCATCTTTATTCATGCAGCTTAATCCCTAATGCACTCTAATCCACCTTAATCTTCTTTAATACACTCTAATCAACCTTAATCCTCCCTAATCCACCTTATGTCAGTCACTAATGATTCATTAAATTAACGGGTAATCATCCTCTTGTACAGGGGTGGACATGCTTTGGGTCACCTCTGCTCTCAATGGGTCACGTGATACTTCCAGTTTACAACGCGACCTTGTAACATGGAGATCTAAAGACTTTCGCCTTAAAACTAAAAAAAACCTTCAATGTTGACTAGCTAACGCTCATCACCTGCAATACCACGGGTATACTTGCCACTAATTTTTTCAGGGTGCAAAGCAGAATCTATAATGCTGCACTTCCGACTGAATAACAACAGTTAGTGACGTGCGAGGTGATGGAGCCGCCCCAGAATATTAAAGGGACACTAAAGTGAAACGATAAATTAGTTTAGGCTAATGAAGCATTGTTTGAGAATCCTGCAGGCAGTCATTTAAAAAAATAGTTTGATTATTAGATGAGAAAATGAAGGTCCAAGTATCAGTATTTGAATTTCGCGCCGAAACCCCAGCGCCGGTACTTCAGCGTGACGTCAGGGATTCCAAAGTATGTTCTCGCATTTGGTCCGCGTTGGCTGAATAAAGGTTCCCGAAACTTGCCATGCTTAACATCTGGTTCCTTTAGAGCACAATGTAGTCAATCTGTACCGCTATATACAATTAGTAGGCCCTAGAAGATGGCATCAAAATCCAAGACGTCACAGCCCTCAGGTGCGGGAACTTAAAAGGGACACTAAAGGCTAATATCAAGTCAACGTGGACTGTTGAAATACCATCCCAGAAACCTCGAAACGCTTGTTTCGTGCGAAGAAGAGACTTATTTTAAGAGAAAATGCGTTCTGAAGCGTCCGCGTATACCTCTAGCGCAGTTCAAATCGCCCGCCTTCCTATCAAGGAGTATTGACGTCATGGTCTCATAGTGACGTTGCGCCTTCGGTGAGTAAAACTGCTCCCGCAGACAGCGCTACGGCTTTTCTGCACAAAACGCAAACGCGCGGCCAGAAACAGAGCCAAGACAGAGCCGACAGCAGCGCGAAAGCGGAACTATGGTGGCTAGCGGAAGGGAAAGCGCACGACGATAAGCTGGTCCTTTATTTTATGAGGCTAACTTCGATGCTCGTTGCAATGGATGACCCTGAAAACGACACATTAGCTAGCAATGCTGGGCTCGAGTTCAGCGATTTAAGCACTGATGAACGTGACCTGCTGTTGAGGGCTCGCGCTGCCGGCGTCGTTGCGTACTACTAAGACGACGGCCTGCTTTGAAAGGCACTTCACGCGACTTCAGCAAGTCGGTGTTGAACTCGTAATCCTCTGGACGAAAGTGCAGCGAGCACAGTACGTGATTCTTCGGCGTTTTGCCAGCGCGCTGTGGCAGAGGTACGGCACTTAACCACTTCGAACGGAAAGGTTCACTCGTTGGCACAGTGATAAATAACGTTGGATTCGCCGCTGCAAATGCCCTTGGCCAAGTTCCTCGGACCGTTCGCGCATCCCACGACATCACATGGACGTGGCATTCTCGTTGCTTGTTCGAAATGCAAATTTCGCGAGCCAACAGGACCATCGCAGCACGACGCGATAAAGAAACAGCTGAAACTCCGAAGCGCGCGCGGCGCAAAGTCGAGCGCGCAGAGTCGAGCGAAAACGAAACCTTTCGATCACCCATACTAAAAGGTAACGTCAAAATGTTTTTTTTTTGTAGAATCGAATAAAAGTAGACAAGTAGCATTTTCTTCCGTCATATAATCTAATGAAATGATCTTCTTAATACAAGTAGCTGAGTACTAGTGACAAATTGTGACGAGGAGTTCTTTCGTCATCGGGCTAGTAACGGAATGTCGCTGGAGGGTGTCAAATCGTGTCGTGCATTTACCTCAATTTCACGGTAACTAAAGCTCTGTTCGCGATTATATTGACGCCTTAGACTTTCTAGAGCATTGCTTTATCGCTTTAGCTTGACTTTCTGGTAACATTTAGTGTCCCTTTAAGTTGGCGTCGGCACCCGTATTTCGTCTTGCGCTTTTCCTGGCTTACCAAACGTCTTATCGTTGTAAGAGTGGTGTTTTTGGTGTTGTAGAACGGTAATTTACTGATGCAGAAGAAATCATTTTTCACTTTAGTGTCCCTTTAAGCATACTGAGGATAACCGCAACAAAAACGCTGGTGAAATGAAAAAAAATGAAAAAAAAATATGCAGCATTACGGGATGTTTTGCTACGGGCTATAAGAAAGATGCCTCAGCTCGCAAACAACGCTGTTCTTTGTCGGAACAAAGTTCTTTCGGCCAATGTCATGCAGCCACTGCTTCCTGCGCAAGCCGTCACCCTTTCCTTGTGATATGATAAAAACGGCATAACCTTCTTCAGGCATCTTGCTGCTGTTATATGCGCAACAGCCCGGCATAGCGCTAGCACATAGAGCAGGAAACACAGCGTACAACGTTCGCTACGCCGAGCTAAAGCGCCGAGCCAGCCGTGCTCAGAAGCAAAATGGCGCGAACGAAAAAGAAAAACACAAGCAAAACTCAAGATCCGCAGCGTTTCCAAGGGCAACGGCAGGGAGACCAATCGTCGTGCAGAAAAACGGGGGCAATACTAAAGCCCCTCAAGTTTTCAAAAGTAGCGCCATTCTTAGATCTTTCCGACAACCCGCTCACCCTGGCGCGTCCTCCTCCACGCCTCCTGTCGCCCCAGCCTCCTGCGCTCATTCCCTACCCCCTGTGCAGCGCGGTTGAGGTGTCCTCTGCTGAGAGACAGTTACTGCGCTGCACTTTACCCCAACCTTTCCTTCCCATCATCAAGAATCTCCTTCTCTCTCCCCCATTGGCCAATCTGTGTCACGTGGAAGCAGGCGCTGCGCTTTTCTATATTTTTTCTTTCCAGCGCGGAGCAGGCGCCGCGCTTTTGTATATATTTTTCTTTCCAGCGCGCGCCGACCTCCATTGTTGGGCCTGCGCGACGAAAGTACGGCAGGCGGACTGACGGAGTGCGTTAGCGTAATAGAATGTGTAGGGCCGAGAACTTAATTGCGATGCCATGCTGCTGCGCCTTCGGTTGCCGCAACAGACACAGGGAGGGCAAAAAGCTTTTTGCTTTGCCATCCGGCGGACACAACGCAAAAAGAAGTGTGGATTCGCAGGATCGGGCGGGCTGACTTCGAGGAAGTGGCAAAGAACGCACGGCTACTCACAACCTCTTATTTCGAGCCTAGTTCACGCCTTACACTTCGAAAAAGTGTGTGCTCATGCTCTGCGTGGTTATGAGCGCGTTTGACTTTTTTTTTTCGAATGTGCTCTCTTTGTTTCATGTAGTTTCGTCTTGCGGTGAAATGCACGCATCTGCAGCTGGCCTGTGACAAAAGCGACTTTATTCAGGGTGTGTCTTGAGCTCCACCAGAAGCTAACACATTCTCGATGCTTTTGCAAGGCTCAGTATGACTTACGCTGCAGTTTTTTAGCTTCGAATGTACGCCCGCATGTATTGATTTGGTTTGTGGTGATTAACGTTTTTAACGTTCCGAAGCGACTAAAGCTAGGATGCAGGTCGTAGTGGATGGCTCCGGATAACTTTATCTAGCTCGCCTGTGTATGTTTAATGTGCACTTTGATCGTAGAGTCGTACGTGCACCGGTAAATTCCTTGTTGGTGTTTCATAATACTCTTTTTTTTTTATTGCGATGAAGGCTTGCCCTTAAGGCATAATTGTTGGAGCGTATATGTGTATTATATGTGTGCTGTGAGGCCTGTGTTGTGTATGAATTGAAGCAGTGTTTTGTGAAATCTGTTATCATGTATCCAGCGGTCATAGCTGGTTGTCACACTGTAACGGAGGCCGGCTTGCAGTAGGTGACGCGAGCGTTCCGATTGTAAACCCGTACATGTCCATATTAGGTGGTATGCATCTGATTCCACCACAGGAACGGAGCAGTATGGACACGTAGCACCCAGTGGTAAATGCGACCAGTTCCACCTTGAGACAACAGCCGGTGTAAGGGCCACCCCGGCCCGAAGCCTCCTAAGCACAACTTCCTCCGCCCTAGTAAGGTGAAGGGGGAGGGAGCAGACACACGGTGGGATAAGAGCGCGTGTGTCCTGCCGGAGAACATTTTTACGGGCTCGCAGCGAGTTACGGGGTTGGGGTGGGAGGGGAATAGGTGGAGGATCAGGATTAGGAGGGCAGTGTGCCTGCTGGTCAGCAGCAATGTTGTGAGGGTTCGCTGAATGGCCTTGAATCCAGTGTACCTTGACGCAAGTAGCTGTCTTACTATTCATAGTGTGTATTCTCTCGCAGATTTCCATCGCCTTATCGACCTTCTTGAGTTCCTGAATAGCCGCTAAAGAATCCGTGAAGATGTCTAGTTGCTTGATGGAAGGCAGCTTAGATGTCGCATCTTGCATAGCGTCGTGGATGGCTTGAAGTTCCATTACTAGAGCGCTGGCTTCCGTAGATAAATAGCGCTGGTGGCCGCTGATGAAATTATGCGTTGTACCCAGGAATGATGTCCTTCCGCCGTCTGGGAGAATGACAGCATCCGTATAGACTTTGCAGGTGTTAACGCATGATGCATCGACGATGTTGTGTTCGTCAATAGTACCTGTTGTATCGCTGCGTCGTAACTTCGTTGGCTTATTAGTTGTGATGCTGGTGAATTCCCAGGGAGGCATTGGACAGGGCTGATTGTCAATCCGAGAGCCGCGGTGAAAATGAGCATGCAGCGCAGCGACAGCCGGAATAAGTTGCTTTTTTATTTCACGTGCTTTTTCACGTTGCAAAATTAGCTCTGCAATTGTGTTGAGCTGGGCATGTTCCTGTAGGGCTGGTATCGGAGTGATGCGGGGCAGTGCTGTGATTGTGCGCATAGCATCGCGATTAATCGTCTCCAACTGTGCCAGCTGTGCCAACGTCAGCCGTTGAAATTGTGCTTGATATAAAATTCGTGGCTGCAAGACTGCACGCACCAACCGTCGAGCTACGTCAGTACGAGCTCCAGCTGCTTTTGCTGCAATGCGACGAATAAGGTGAAGTGTTTTTGTCGAACTCTGTCTGGTTTTACGGAGCCAGTGTGCACCACTGCCGGATTGGTGAATATCGAGACCCAGTATGCGGACCTCAGAAGCCTCAGGGATTGTCACTGCGCCGAGTCTAAATGTAAAGGGGTGCTGCGTGATTCTTGTGCGTCCTTTCTTGTTGGCCACCACAACATAGCTTGATTTTTGGGCGGAAATGTCCAATCCTGCTTTCCGAGCGTAGTTGTTCAGCACATCAAGGGCTTCTTGAAGCTGTTGAGTTTGTCTAGATATATCTTTATGCACGGACCACAAAGTGACGTCATCTGCATAGATTAAGAACCTCACATCTGGAATCCGATGTAGTTGCCAGGCTAGAGGTATTAGAGCAACGTTGAAGAGAAGAGGAGCCAGAACCGAACCTTGTGGGACTCCTCTGTTCGATGTGAAGTATCCTTCTTGCCTTCCATCTACTCTAATCGCAAATGTGCGATTCTGAAGGAATGAGTAGATGAATCTTATCACCCGCGGTGGAAGTCCCAGGTCGATGAGGTTGGATATAATGATTTCATGGTCTATATTGTCATAAGCTTTCGTTATGTCTGTTGCTACTACCGTGCGCACAGCGTGACTGTGTGGAGAAACCTGTAAAACATCGTCTGATAAGATAGAAAGTCCGTCTTCAGTTCCCAAGTAAGAACGGAATCCAATTTGAGCAGGATGATATTTATCGTGGCGTTCAAGCCACCAGGAAACTCGTGTGGCCAGCATCTTTTCAGCGAGTTTGCAGACAGTTGAGGTTAGTGAAATTGGGTGTAAAGATTGCAGGCTATTTGGAGACTTTCCTGGTTTCGGAATTGCGACAACAATTGAGTGCTTCCAATCAGGTGGAACGTTTCCAGTCTCCCATACTTTATTAATAGCCTGAAGAAGTGCGTCGAGAGCTGCTCCTTCCATGTTCTTGAAAACCTCATAAGGAATACTATCGGGACCAGGTGTTGTTCGTTTCTTCGAAGTTTCAATCGCCGCTATTAATTCGGCCATGGTGAAAGGGCTGGATATATCGGATATGGAAGTTGTGTCACACTCATCAATTTCGGGGCAGTTTATAGGTGACGCTTGATCGTATTTCGGGAAAAACGCTCTAGCAGCGTGTTCTGCAAATTGATGCGGCGAACTCTGCATCGCTAACCTAACGCTCGCTGCAGGGTCAGGTTGCTTATGACCGCGTTCCATTGACCGGAACGTGCGCCAAAGTGCTCTGTTTCCAATGCCCGATCCAAGATTCTCGCACCACTCATACCATCGTCGTCGAGAAAGTTGCTTTTCGTGCTGACGCGCCTTCGCCGCTATATGGTTAGCACGTGCACGGCTACCTGGTGCATCGGGATTTCTCGACGCATACAATTCTGCCTGACGTCGCTTTGCCCAAAGTTGCAAAAGGGTGAGGTCCGGTTGAGGTTGTTCCTCGTCAACTGTGGTTACAGTGGTGTTCCTCCGTAGCAGTTCTTTCAAAGCGGGAAGAATTTCTGAGGGCTCTGAGGGTACTTTATCAGTTCCCGAAACTTATCCCAATGCGTGACTGTTACTCGTCGTCGAATTTTCTTTATGCACGTTCTGTGCAAACCAATTATTATTGGCATATGATCACTGCCCCATGTATCTGGTTCCACCCGCCACTGCGGCATTCCAGGGCCCAACCACCACGTGAGGTCTGGGGCGTTTGTTCTAGATACTGCGGGTACAGTACAGGTAGCCACAGCATGATGGTTCAGCAGTGTAAAAGTGGCATCGCTCATGATGTTTTTAACTTGGTATCCTCTTCGGGAGTTGTACTTGTACCCCCATTCTGTATGTGGGGCATTGAAGTCTCCACCCACGAGAATAGGAATTCCCGGGTACGTAGATCGGAGATGGGCTATCCACCCCAAGTTCAAACGTGTGCGCTGCGGTCTGGCGTAGAATGACACTAGAATGACAGGAGTCTTCACTGGTCGTGTCAGGACCCCGACAACTTCTTGATTACCACTACACCATGGCTCCAGGTCAATCACTGTGTGAGCAATTTGCGATGATATATAAACTGCAGCTTTTCCCGGAGCTGAAGCCATTGTAGTAGCACGTCTATCTCTAATAGATGGGTTATGGTACCCATTAAAATTGGTTAGGGAGCATAGCTTATTATGCTCTTGAATAAGCAGTGCCCACACATGTAGCTTATTGTATTGAAGCTTGGTTTTAATTTCTCCTAACTTGGAGTTTAGGCCCCGACAATTCCACTGAAGAATTCCATCCTGTGACAGCTGCTGCAGAGAATTAGCCATGATGCAGGCAATTCTGAATGAGCAACGTTAGCTGAGCAAGTTGATCTAAAACTGCTGTCCAAACAGCTTGGTTGACCTGTGGTGCCGGACGGGATCCGGGCGTAACGGTGGCATTAGCAGTGGTTGAAGCGTCACGTGTCGGTCCTATTTTCTGACGACGCAGAATTACCAATTCTTTATGTTTGCGTAGTCGCTCAATCTCTCTGGCCAGTGCGTCTATCCGAGCGTCAATGTCATCATGGTCATCATCTGACTGATGCAGAGGTTCCGGTAATTTCTGTTTCTTTGTCTGCGACTGCTTGCCACGTTTAAGAACAGAAGAATACAGTTGTGTTTCTGGGGCTTTTTCTTCTTCTGCCAGGAGCATCTCTGGCTCTGCCAGGAGCATCTCTGGCGGGCGCGCTAGCGCTGCTTTAGAAGTTGGCGCCTCGGCGCGATTGTATTTCTTCAATAAATTTTATTTATTAGTTGTAATACCTTGTCATTATTTCATATCATTGACGGCGCCTCCAGGGCACCAAAGCGGCAACGGAAACACCAAAGCTAGAACCAGGGATGGATGGGGCCCGCCGAAGCCTGTGCATGCCAAGGGGGTATAAGATTGCGGACAGTCAATTTTGTATGCGAACACTCCCTGCGACGCCTGCATTATTGTAATGTCACGTGCTCTTCAGAGGCCTCCGTTAGCCATTACATGTGCCCTCCTGGAGCAGTACTTGTAAAAAAAAATATATCGTCACGATTACCAAAGCACCCCGCAATGGAAAAAACGGCCCTGTTGCCAGGCATTGCTGACCGCACACAGCCATTCCGCCTGTGTGCGGTCAGCAATCTTTCACGCGCCGGTCGAACAAAAGTATCCTGCAGGTACGTAAATGAACCTACGAAACCACGTACACATACTTTCACTCTGTCAACACCTGAAACATTGGTAATTACGCGCGTGTTTGAACACACCGCGTGCATGCGTCGTGTTTCAGCAACACGAACACTCAACGTCGCGCGCTTTACGCCTTAAATGCGCCTTGAATAACGGTCCTTTTGTCTATTTCTTCCGCAATTCCAACACGAAATTCTAAAGGCCAGTTACCGACTGACGAAGAAAGACCTCGATTGAAAAATCTGCTCCGCAGGGCTCGAACGAAATTTTCTGCGGATTTCCTCCCGTAGCGTGTTAGCCGTCGTCTGCTACGGCAGGCCCACCACCGGCGGCGCCACCGTCGAAGCCGCGCCGAGCGGAGGAGGAGGGAAGTGAATGGCGCTACTTTGGGAGATTGAGGGGTTTTAGGCAAAACTGGTTGCCGCGGGGGAACGCGCGAGGGGCGAGGAGGAGGCGAGGAGGTCGCGCGGCGGCGGCAGAGTTCAAAAAGTGTCGCTACTTTCAAATTATCAAGGGATTTTATTTCTCCACGCGCTCGCATGCCCTGCAATATTTTGTGGCCGAGTGTACAAAAGGGATGTGCTACACATCCACATTTGAGGCTTCTACAGTAAACATCCACAGTAGGAAATACGCAGTGACAGAGGAGTAGGGCAGCTTGAATAAATTTAAGAAAAATCAAACAAACCATTCAATAGCTCTTAAAATACCCTATGTGCTTGAAAGTGGGCCAGCCTCAATTGCAAGCAGACCCCACAAATTTGGAAGGTCTGAAAACTACCTGAATGCAAGCGGACCAAAATGGTAAACATGTCTCGGCGACAGCGAAGGCTCCCCTGACATGTGCCACTTACACAATAAGACGCACCACTCGACTCCAGAAGATATCGGACAGGAAAATGAGCCTTAGTACATACCGTACTACATCCAGATTCGCTAAACGAACATAAATGCCTTCTACAAGTAAATATTACTTGGGGCCGACAAGGATGACGACATAACTAGCAACGATTGCTAACTAGCACTACCAGCTACCTCCACAGTGCACGCTGTTTCCCACGTTAGGCCGGCAGTGCAGGTGAGCTTGGCTCCGACAGTTAACTAGGCCGACATCACGAGCATTCGCTGAGCGTTTATAAAGCTGAAAGTGTGCACGGTGTGAAGTCGCGAAATGACGGCGTTCTAGCGACGGACGCACAGAGACGGTAGAAAAGAAAAACCTCGTTTCACTCCACCACGTCCCGGGAGCTCAGAGATCGTTTGTTTCGCTAGCTCAAACACATTTGCGTCTTCGTCGAGATTATTCGTATGAGGCAGTAATGACAAAAACAGAGAGGTAAACTGCATATGCCAAATACATAGCTGTCACAAAGTGCTAGCCCTAATTCAGGCTTCACGGCGCTGTTGATCGGGTTTTACCGACGGAAATCGGAAAATCAGCATTGCCCTGCTGGGATGGTCACGGGAGGTGCAGCCGTATACGAGACACGACATTGGCATCGCGCCCAAATTTCGATGGCAATATTGTTCGAAAGGCGTTCCGTGCGCGCGGCAACGAGAATGGCAAGGCAAACAAGTGAGTGAAAGAACTTTATTGGGGTTCCGGCGTGGACGCGAACTCGTCGCGCACCCGGCTAGTCCCACGTCGGGACCGGCAGGTCTAGCCCACCGGCCCTGTCACGGGCACGCCGAACAGCCAGGATTTGCTTGTCTAGAGCTGGGCCACACAGACGCGAGTCCCACTCCTTGCTGAACTTGGGTATCTCGACCCGCACTCCTGGAGCATATGTGCTAGAGTGGAGGTCTGCCCTCAGGAGGAGCAGGCGTCGTCGCGATATGTGTCGGGGTAAACCGCGTAGAACGACAAGACACGGATATGTGCCGGTCCGTAAGAGTCTAAGAGGAACGGCTGGCTCCCTGTTCCACTGACAAGTGCAGCGCCTGCAACGGCCATACTCTACTCACTCGGAGGAGAGAGTCGAATCCGGCAGTGCGCCTGCCTAATTGCTTCGGTCCTCAGCCGCTAGGGCGCTGCGCATGCGCAGTTCGGCGTCTCAAAAGGCGGATTATGATAATGCTATTATTGAGATAGAAAGAAGTTACATGCACTGCTTGGACTTTTGCTCGAAAAATACCCACCTTGGTTTTTCCTGCATTAATTACTAGCCCATTGGCGCACGCCCGGTCTGGTTAATTAACTGGTTAATGTCTTCGTGTGCAGAATTACACTCGTATCATCAGCATAAATTTTGCTGAACACTCTATGTTTACAATATCATTTACGTATAAATTAAAAAGAAAAGGGCCTACTATACTGCCTTTAGGAACTCCAAGAGAGCTTTATTTAATCATCGGAGCAAAATTATGTATACATACATATTGTTTCCTTTCGCTTAGATATGAGCTAAAATATGTAAGGCGACACCGTGTACACTGCATAAATCTAGCTTTTGTAATAGCAAATTTCTATTTAGAGAATCGAAAGCCTTGCTGAAATCAACGAAGACACCAAGCACTAATTGCTTAGTTTCTAAGCAATTGAGAACAAACTCTTCTAGGGCAAGTTCAGTAGATCAATTTTTCTAAAGCCATATTGTTCATCATATAATAGGTTATGTTTATTAATGAGTTCTGCTGACTGTGAATGAAGAACTTTTCTATTAGAATATACCGGCAAAATTGATATCAGCCTGTAGTTTGCTAAATTATTTTTATCTCCCTTTTTGTACAAAATGCACATTTTAGCCATATGAAATATTGAGGAAAAAGTTACTCTTGATAGACAAAGGTTAATTAGATCAGAAAAAGGTTGTGCAATTGTGTGAGCAATGTATTTAATTGGTTTGATATAAAATCAAGTAATCACAGCACTTACTATTTATAAGCTGCATGATTGCCTTACAGACCTCATTTTCAGAAGTAGGCCTTAAAACATAGTACTTAGACGTTTGTCCTTGATGTATGACGTGGCTTCAATAAATGTATCAGGTAACTGGCTGCCACTAATAAGCAGTATGACAGATTGGGCGAGTTGGGGGTTTTTTCATGATGTTTAAAAAGCAGCGCTGAAAACGTACACCAGGCAACAGAATAAGAGGATGGGACACACATGGTTCTGGCTTACAACTGCGTTTATTGGAAAAACTATGATGGCTTTTTAAAGCCTTACATCAAGCGTGCACGCATGCTCGATGTGAATAAGAGCCCTTGTCACTCCCAACACATTGTGTCGTAATCGCAGGTGAGATTAACACCGTTGTTTACCCCGGTGTGTGTGTGTGAAAACTTTTATTGTACTGAGGTCCGGAGGCTCGACTTCTCAAGCCAAGGCGGGCCGCTCCCACGTTGGCACTGTCAGGCCAAGCCTTTCAGCGACATCATGGGCCCTCTGGACTGCCCTTAGTTGGTCCTGAAACAATGGGCTTTGAATCCTTTTCTCCCACTGTGTCCATTCTTCAACGAGGTTGGGGAGAGTCGCGGGACACCCCGCCAGCATATGTCTGATTCCAATGATGCCATTACAATCATTACATTCCATCTTAATCTCCCTCTCTGGATATATTTTATTAATGGTGTACGGTGTGGGATATGTACCCGTTTGCAATAAGCGCAGTGAGACTGCCTGAGCCCTGTTCAGTTTTGAATGTGGCAATGGGAATTGTCTGCGTCCTAAATAGTAATGTTTGGTAACATCATTGTATGTTAATAAATGATCTCTGGATTCCCTCGCTTGATGGTGAACGGCTCGGTTGTGACTGTCACGGTTAGCAAGTCCTCGTGCCAAGTCATGAGCAACCTCATTGAGGTTTACCCGAGTTTCGTCCACTTTCCCCATATGCGCAGGAAACCATCGGATTTCAGTTGTCATAATCACAATGTTTTCAAAAAGTTTAGCTGCAACTCCAGCTACGTAGCCTTTATCAAAACACTTTACAGCGGTTTTCGAATCACTGTAAATGAAGGCCCACTTATTACTCCTGATGGCTAGAGCAATTGCCACTTGTTCCGCCATTATGGGGTCCCTGGTAAAAATAGTGATAGCATCTTGCACCTTCCCTTGATAATTTGAGACAATGGCCGTATATGCTTCTTTACCTTTCACCCAGGCTGCATCAACTACAGCTGCCAATTGGTTCTGCTGTTCTATTTCCTGCAAGAGTGCTTTAGCTCTTGCCTTTCTCCTTTCGACATTATATTCTGGATGCATGTTTCTGCGGAGAGAGTTGGTTCTGATCTTGCTCCGAACTTCAGTCCTTAATTCTACTTCAGCCTCTATTGGGCTCCTTGATGTATTCAGTTCTGCACCTATTGCCTGTAATATGTTCCTGCCAGTTCATGATTTTGTCAATCTTTCGTGTTGCACTAGCTGTTGAGCCTCAGCGATTTCTTGCATTGTATTGTGCACCCCTAGACTCATGAGTTTGTCGGTTGCAGCGTTACTGGGTATACCTAGGGCTACTTTAACGAGCTTCCTGAGCAACACATGAAGTTTGTTAAGTTCTGCCTGCTTCCATTTGAATAATCCAGCCACATAAGTGAAGTGACAGAGAGCAAAGGCATGTATTATCCTCAAAGCGCTGTCTTCTCCCAGGCCTCTGTGTCTATTGGTAATTATCCTTAGTAACCTAATGACCTCATCTGTTTTATTCGAGATATGTTGTATTGTTCTGTAGTTAGTATTGTTTCCGTCTATGTGATACCCAAGAACCTGGATTTTTTCAACTAGCCTGACTGCGGATCCTTCATGAGTATATGAACACACTCTTGGCTCATCTTCCGGAATGTAACCTCTTGGTTTGCGACCTTTTCTGCGATGTTTAATGACTAAGAGTTCTGATTTGGCTGCCGAGCATTTCAACCCCATGGCTTTCAGTGTGTTCTCTACAACGTATAAACTTTCCTGTAATCTGTTCTCTGTCTGTCCTATATTGCCCTTGGCACTCCATATGGTTATGTCGTCGGCATATATCACATAACGTATACCCTCAATTTTCTCCAGATTTCTTGCAACCTTGGACATTGCTAAATTGAATAGCATGGGTGAGAGCACAGCCCCTTGAGGAGTGCCCCTATTTCCCAAATTCTTAGCTTCTGATTTAAGCTCTGATACCCCGGTACGGCAAGCCCATTTACTTAAATGATAGGGTTACGGAGTGCTGACGAACACCCACTACCTGGTGTACGTTTTTAGCGTTGTTTTTATGCTTTATGCTGCTAATAACACTGCCATTAATTGTAAGCTCTGTAATTATGCTGTAGCGGCAGCAGCATCGGCGTCGCACGAGGGATGACGTAGGACGCTCGCGTCTACACGAGACACGAGCAGCTGGCACGCTCCGGAACGGGCTAGCGTTCCGAAGGAGAATAATTAAAAAAGAATGCTACGCTAAGCGATCGAGTGTCGGTTCTTCCTCTGCTGCGAGAGCCCGAGACTTGACCGGTCTACGTGGTCGCTCGACGCCACAGTTTGGTGACCGCGGACGTGATACTGCCATACGCTCCTGTGGTAGAGACGACCATGGACCAGACCGAAGCTACGAGAGCTCAAGGCCAGAACCCTTCCGAGGAACGCGGTGAGCCCTCCTGTTCCGCCATCGCTGTCCGCCTCCCACAGTACTGGGACCAGCATCCTTCGGCGTGGTTTCTTCAGGCCGGAGCGCAATTTCAAGTCGCTGGTATCTGCTCTCAAGCCTCGAAGTTCCATTACGCCGTCGCAGCGCTCTCGCCCGCCGCCATTGACGATGTAGCAGATTTGTTGAACTCCCCATTGTCTGCCGCCGCCTATGACGATCTCAAGGCAGCACTGCTACAGCGCACAGCAGCTTCACAACGTTCTCGCATCCAGCAGCTTCTGTCCGCTGAAGAACTCGGCGACCGACGCCCTAGTCAACTTCTTCGCCGAATGAGCCAGCTGCTGAAACAACGCGAGATCTATCGACGACACGCTGTTGCGCGAATTGTTTTTGCAATGACTCCCGGATAACGTGCAGATGGTCCTGGCAACAGCCTGTACCATGGACCTTACCGGACTTGCAGCTTTGGCCGACAAAGTCATGGAAGTAGCCACCCCAACCATCGCAGCCACGGTACCGTCTCTTGGTGACAATACAACCGCTCTGCAAACTCTTTCCTGCTCTTCCGCAGTGCAATCTCCGCTCGACTCCTTGTGTGAGCGCCTGGAACGCATCATCTGTGGAGCGGAACATCGCCGCACATATCGTCGCCCACGCAGCCGTAGTTCCAGCAGATGAAGACGCACGGGCACCCGTAATGAAACCTTAACTACAACGCCTGGCGTTTGCTACTACCACCGCCGTTTTGGAAACGACGCTCGTCACTGTCGGCGTCCCTGCGCTTGGCAGGGAAACAGGCCGGCCGACCTCTAACGGCGACGAGTGGTTCGGCACACAAGTCGCCTTTTCTACCTGACGGACAGAGTTACGGGACAACGATTCTTAGTCGACACAGGTGCCGACGTCAGCATTCTCCCCGCCCAGCACTCCGACCGAAAAATGACACTTGTGTCGTTTTTGCAAGCCGTCAACGGCACCAGAATTCCAGTTTTCTCGTCACGCTCCGTCATGCTAAACCTTGGCCTTCGACGAGCGTTCCGCTGGATTTTCCTGGTTGCAGACGTCCGTCATGCAGTCATTGGAGCAGACTTCTTGCATAACTACGGACTCCTTGTGGACATCCAACGACACCGTCTCATCGACTCCGTTACCCAGCTATCCGTTCCCGGTGTCCCATCATCAGGCACATCGCCCATAGCGCCTATTTCTGCCATGTTCGACGAACCTTTCGCCGCGGTCCTACGCGATTTTCCCACTTTGACGCGCCTGCCGGACTGGACGCAACCGGTGCAACATGACGTGTGCCATCACATCGTCACCTCCGGCCCACCGGTCTATTTCCGACCCCGGCGTTTGTCCCCGGAGAATCTCAAGATCGCTCGCGCGGAGTTCGAGCACATGCTGCAACTTAGCATCATCCGCCCTTCCTCCAGTAACTGGGCATCACCCCTTCACATGGTGCCTGAGAAGACGGGAGACTGGCGCCCATGCGGCGATTACCGGGCACTAAACAACGTCACAGTTCCTGACCGCTACCCTCTACCGAACATTCAGGACTTCACGGTAGCGTTGCACGGTGCGACGATCTTTTCTAAGATCGATACCGTTCGCGCCTACCATCCACTACCGGTCGCTGAAGAAGACATTTCCAAGACCGCCATCACCACACCCTTCGGTCTTTTCGAATTTCTCCGCATGCCTTTCGGTTTACGGAACGCGGGCCAATCCTTTCAGCGTTTCATCGATTCCGTCACCCGAGGTTTGCCTTTCGTTTTTGCGTACATTGACGACCTTCTCGTCGCAAGCTCTTCTGCCGAAGAACATCGTCACCACTTGCGGTTGTTGTTTTCACGCCTTGCCAGTAAAGGAATTGTCATCAACGCCGCCAAGAGTGAATTCGGTCAAACCGAACACGAGTTCCTCGGTCATATCGTCGACGCTAACGGCATTCGACCTCTGCCGTCCAAGATTCGCGTCATCGAAAACCTTCCCCGACCGACCACACTCACCAAGCTTCGCCAATTTCTCGGATTCGTCAATTTCTACCGCCGATTCATTCCCGAGGGCGCACGACTTATGGCTCCGCTAGACGCCCTCCTGGTAAACAAACGCAAACAAGTGCTTCAGTGGACTGAAGAGGCCACCGACGCTTTCACAAGAGTCAAGTCTGCCCTCGCCGATGCCACGCTGCTTAGACACCCAAAGCCAGACGCACCCACTGCCATCATGACCGATGCTTCAAACACCGCCATTGGTGCCGTTCTGCAGCAATTTATCGACAATGCGTGGCATCCACTCGCTTTCTTCTCCAAGAAACTGAAGCCTGCGCAGTCCCGCTACAGCGTGTTCGGCCATGAATTACTCGCTGTTTACCTGGCTATCAAGCATTTTCGCCATTTCCTCGAAGGCCGTGCATTCACTGTCTTCACTGACCACAAGCCCCTTGTGCACGCAACGAATCGCTCGGCGTCCTGTTACTCGCTCCGCGAGATTCGACACCTTTCCTACATCTCCGAGTTTCAACAACGTTCCGCCACATCAAGGGCACCGACAACGTTCCAGCCGACGTTCTGAGTCGTGTCAATGTCGTTTCCACGTTGACATCGGAACCTTTCATCATCGAGGCCGACTTACTCGCCAGTCAACAGCGTGACGACACTGAACTTCGTACACTCCGGAATTCGTCAACGTCCCTGAAATTGGAAGACGTCGTTGTGACCCCAGATGGTACGTCCATCGTCTGCGACACTTCTAACGACACACCTAGACCATACATTCCGGCATCCCTTCGCAGACGTCCATTCGAAACCGTGCACAACCTGTCGCACCCTGGCATACGCGCGACACAGAAGCTTCTTTCCAGTCGTTTAGTTTGGCCTCGGCTAAACGCGCAAGTTCGCGATTGGGTTCGCTGTTAATTGTCGTGTCAACGTTCGAAGATCCAGCGTCACCCCATTCCGCCTGCCAAGCCTTTTCTTCCACCGGATGCTCGTTCTGACACCGTACACCTGGACCTCGTCGGCCCTCTCCCACCTTCGAAAGGTTACTGCTGCATACTGACATGCATCGACCGTTATACACGGTGGCCAGAAGCTACACCTATATCTGACATCTGAGTGCCCACTGTTGCAGCAGCTTTCGTGTCTACGTGGATCGCAAGGTTCGGCTGCCCATCCGCAATAATCACAGATCGCGGTCGACAGTTTGACTCAGCACTCTTCAACGAGCTACTCAAACTACTCGGAACGACACGTTTTCGCACAACTGCTTACCACCCGCAGTCCAATGGACTAGTTGAACGTTTTCACCGGCATCTCAAGGCCTCCCTTATGGCGCATGAATCGCCGGAGAAGTGGGTCCTGCATTTGCCCCTCGTTTTACTTGGCATCAGAGCCGCACTCAAGAGCGACCTAGGTTGCTCCTGTGCTGAGCTAGTCTACGGCACTCACCTACGCCTTCCGTGCGAGTTCTTTGTCGCCACCACCAAAACCCCTATGCCATTACCTGCCGACTACGTTGCCGAACTGCAAGCTTTCTTCAGCCAGATACGTCCCGTGCCTACACGTTCACAAAAAGCAAGGTGCCCGTACGTTTCTCCCGCACTCACCTCTGCTACCCACGTTTTCGTGCGTAACTGTGCCGTGCGGAAGCCTTTGCAGCCACACTACTTCGGGCCATATTGTGTTCTAGAGCGTCGCCCGACGACGTTTGTTGTGAATGTCAACAGCCGATCAGACACGATTGCCCTGGAACGTCCCAAACCCGCCTACATCGAAGTACCCGCGCCATCAGCTCCACCAATATGCGACGCCACCCTGCTGCATCTGCATCCTTCGTTGCCGCCTGGGCACGTGACACCCAAGACCAACGCTATGGTGGCTTTCCATCGTTCGTCGAACTTTCCTCCTCTCTAGGGTGGGGGGGAGCCAACACCTCCAAGTTCTCTAGAGGGTGTTGGGGGAGCCCTCAGTAGCGGCAGCGGCATCGGCGTCGCACGAGGGATGACGTAGGACGCTCGCGTCTACACGAGGCACGAGCGGCTGGCACGCTCCGGCACGGGCTAGCGTTCGGAAGGACATTAATTAAAAAAGAATGCTACGCTAAGCGATCGAGTGTCGGTTCTTCCTCTCCTGCGAGAGCCCGGGACTTGACCGGTCTACGTGGTCGCTCGACGCCACAATGCTATTTGGGTTGGGTGTTCCTAGCACTTTATTAATATTTTTCCAGGGGAAAGCGGAATTACCAGATGCGTGCATAAAAGTGTCAAAGTACTGTCTAGCCTTCTGGATGTCCTTATTTGGGTGATTTAGAAATTTTTTAAAGGCATTAAATAGTTGTGGGTTGCGACAAGCTCAAAATGTTACATCCTTTTCGTTCATCTTGTGCAACAGGTCTCGCGTAATCCACGGCTTCCTATTTTGCTTTTTGATGGGCAGTGGGTATTTTGAGGAAAATCAGGATCATATATTTGTTTAAATCTTTCGACTGTAATGTTTGCGTTGTCTTCTAACAGAACGTCATTCCATGAAAACTGAACGAATTCTTGACAAAAACTGTCAAGTTTAGGGGATGTTATGAACGCATTGATATAGAGAGTTGTTTCTTTTTTATTTTTTGTTAGTAATTAGAAATATAGGTAGGCGATCGCTAATATCACATGAAATGGTACCTGCTCGAACATCCTCAGAATTACCGTTCGGGAGAAAGACATCAATTAATGTAGATTAATTGGCAGTAACTTGTTGGCATATTGTGTTAAGTAGTCCAAAGCTATCAAACGCGCCATCTCATATTTAGAAGTTTCGTTAGTTAGCATGTCAATATTATTATCGCCGCCACATACAATTGCATATCTATGCATTGCCAAATGGTGAAAAAAAATTTCTGCATGAGCCATAAATTGTGAAATATTTCCCAAAGGGGGTCGATACACGGCTGAGATGCCGTAATTGTTTAGGACAGCTGTCAGCATCTCACAATTGGGTTCTGAACAGCAAAATTCTTGAAGGAGTTCACAGTGTAAAGTTTCTTTTACAAGGAAGCAAACTCCACTACCTCGACTGTAGGAATGAATTAGTGAAAATTATAACCAGACAGAGAAAATGGATTGTCAGCATTCGTCTACCACGTTTCAGTTAACATGATTATGCCAAACTGAAAATCAAGCTGTGAAAATAAGGAACCTAGAGGCAAATAGTTGTTTTTGTGGATAAGCAACTTAAGTGAAAAAAATTTGTGCCAGGCAGATGTCATTTTCCAGTATGTTTATGCAATTCTGTTGGTAAAACAAACATGGTTCAAGAAAGAAAGATGGGTATAAACGTGACAGGAACCTTAAGCTGTGCTTGGGATATATTCCTTACTCTTGACAAGAATGGCAGGAGAACCAATCTTGCATCTCATCAGAACTTTAGCATTCGCACACCATACGAAACGGATGTCATTCTCTCGCGCCCATTGCTTTGCCTCCCAGAACAGGGTTTGGGTTTGCTTGGTCAAGTTCTCCGGAGTCATCACATCGGATTTGGCATCCCTTAGCTTCTTGTGTAGTCAGGTGTCCCAAACTGATACAATGATGCCTGGTATCTTGTCTGACTTAGAAGGTGGACAGTGTGTTGCCGTGACATCACTCCCTGTTAGAGCTGGCATCTGAATTGACGCAGCAATATTGACCTTTTCCAACAAGTTCTCATGATCAGTCTTACGGATTCCATGAAACCCTAGGTTGAGTTTCCTGTTATGTCATTCAAATTCATTAAGATCTTTCTTTATATCTTGAATTTATTTAGTGCTCAAGCTTGTTTCTGCTGAATCAGCTTTCCGCTTGACATATGACAGTTTGTTATCCTGCTCCTTAATGGCAGCGAG
>NW_027225726.1:0-93000 GCF_038994185.2 Dermacentor albipictus | reverse complement strand
CGGCACAGTACGAATGTTCAATGGCTTGCGCTATACGTGAAGCGAAGATACTGAGGCCGCCGCGGACGTTATTGGTATACGAGCATATATGCAATGCACAAACCACTAAGCAGCTGTTTCCTGTATTATTTCGGTTTGATAATCGCCTGATAACATTCAAATATCTAATACCACGTACGTTCACGATTGTTTTTAAATTACGGTCATTAGATTTCTTTGCAGACGTCAACGGAAAAAAGAAAAGCTGCGGCTAACTTGCGAAAATCTTGAAATTGGCTATTTATAACGTTTCCTTTGCTCTAGAATGTAAGAAAAGAAGGCTCATCGCGAATCGAACCCACACTTCCTGCTGGGGAGGCCCGGCGGTCGTAGCGCTATATACACCGAAATCCAACTGAAAAGATGGCAGCTTTCTGACGAACGTTTTGACACGATGTAGATAACGTTCAATTGTCTCGCAACGTTCTCTTTTTCTTGATAACAGGGAAGCGAAACCGTAGCACTTGCACTATAAACAAATCGCAAGTCAATAATCGGGCAAATTTAAACACAAATCGGAAAGGTGAACATAGTGAACATCTCGATAGAGAGATGCACTACAGAGCGCTCGTATATCCCACGTATTTGGATTATTTATTTCTGGAAGATGTTCTTCGTCGCTCGGGGCGGCTCGGCATGTCGCAACCCCGGCATGTCGCAACCCCTTAGCCATCGCAACCACTCCCCCTCCCCTATTCTTTTTCGCTAATCGCCTTGGTAGAATATTTGTCTATCATTCCAGGGTCAACTATATACAAAGCTTGGCTTTTTGACAAATGCCGAACCTTCAGTTTTCTTTTCAAAACTGCAGGCAAAACAGGCGCAGCGATCGCGTCTTCAACAGCATCTTCTACAGCGTGTACAATCGCTGCACATTAAACTCCTTGCGCTCACTTGCAGTGCTAGACGAGCGTAATATACAGGGCTGGTACCATTCGCGTTTTTGCCGCCCAAGAAGACATTGCTGCTCCTATTTTCACGTGAGAACCCATCCAGGTCCCCTCGGCTACCCCATTGCCAGAGCTGTAGCAGGCGATCGGTGTACTCCGGCGGTAGTGGGCCGTTCGTTTGAAGAAACATCTAGGTTCGTTGCGTTTGTGCATTGATTTTTGGCGTGCACAGATTACTGTGGATACGCACGCTTAATAGCGTGCGTATCCACAGTAAAACAGCTCTGCGTAGCGGCATGTTCTAAGCGTTCGCGATGACGTAACGTGGGTCGCCAATTGGGTCGCTCACACGAGTGACAGCATTCACGCACGCCACGTAGCGTGGGAAGAGGCGGCTGAAAACGAAGGGGGAGCGCTGCCGCTGAGATCAGCAGCGATACACATTTATAAAAGCTCAAAATAAGTTAACACGCCCTACGCGGAGTGCTTAATAATGATCAGAAGGACCAACCCCACCGACTCGGCACGTTTGTAAGAAATCGTAAATATAATTTCTGGGTCACTTTAACGCGAAGTCCCGAGAAATTTCAGCTACGATTGTTCAGCTCAGCTTCGTGTCCTTCGCCGAGCAAGCAGCGGTTGCAGTGACTTCGCGGTCGTCTATCTTTAGGTCCCGATCTGCAGCGCTCATTTCCTAGGAGTTTCCGTAGGTAACAGGTCCCAAGCGTAGTAACTCGCTCGTGAATATCAAAGGCGCGATATGATCACTTCGTCTCCGCTCTCCTAAGCATGGTCGCCGCCGGTAGTCGTGTCGGCTGTCGGTGGAACTCGTTATATTGCAGCCCCGCCAGAGGTCGCAGGTTGCCCGTACGAGCATCAATGGCCCCAGCATAGCACGTGGCGCGGCAATGTGCGTAGGATGGTCCCACTGCAATGTAGTCCGAGACTCCGCGAGTGTCTGTTCACGTAAAAGTTTGTAGCATGAGCGTTACACGCGGAACATTGTGGTCCGTAAGGCAACTGCAACAAAAATAATTCACGTTTGCCTAAACGTTAGCACATAATTGTTGTGGCGGAAGGCAGCCGGTGCGGCCGGAATACCCTAGAGAAAGAAATTCAACAAAAGGAGACACTCTTCAAAAACTGGCAACACGAAACACGCCACGCATAGTTTCAACTCCTTGCGTTTGTTGACGCGAGCACCAGAAAAAAAGGATGTGAAATAAACTTACAGACGTTTTATTTTTTTTTTTATTCTTTCCCACTAACAGTGAAAAAGTTTTGTGTGTATATAAACTTATACTTTATACTTTGCAACTTATTTTTGTTGCGTTGCCTAGCAACAAGCTAGCGGCAAGGTCGATCCAAATAGGTCGCGAAGCTTCGGGCGAAAAGCGGTTCAGTACAGATTGTCACCGACATCAGCATGGGGGGTTATGGGAGCAGCGATTGAAGCGCGACTATGTTTGGAGGGAACAAACATTGGGAAAGAAAAACGCGTTTTTTAATTCAAACAAGACACAGTTAGATTCATTCAACGAAAATAAAATTCCTAGACAATTTTATACATTCTTGACGAGTTAAGAAAATACAAGTTTAATTTTATTATTATTAATAAATGCATTTCTTTTAAGCGCCCATCGCTGCAGGGGGCGTTGACGCCACTATCACTCGCAGTGCAATGCACGTCTTGAAATGGGCAGAAAGGCGCACTCGTCACCTGCTGAAATACGCCCCCCTCACAATTTGTGCTTTCTTGCTTGTCGAAGTTTGTCTGAATTTGGTGACGCGGGTAGCTTCATTGCTTCTTAATCTGTTCAGTCAAACGTAGTGAGTTGCGACCGCCAGATAATTGTGTAGTTGTTTTCGTGCGACTGCGCTGGCCGACGGACTTGGCATCCGACAATAGGATCAGCACTCTACACCTAAAGCTTTCGTCGGTCTCCAAAGAAAGTATGTTCTGCGCAGGGATGCGATTTCGACAACCGTACGGCTGGCCTTTTCCTGCATCGCTTTCCACGCTGAAAGCTCGAAACGCCCATCCAGTCGAATGGCAGGGCATTTGAATATATAGCTCCATAGGAAGAACAACAAAACAAATTTCGCGCCTTCGAAAACAAAATGACGTCACTTCTGCTTTTAACGGCCATGGCGTCACATTAATTTTTCTTCCGCCGGAAGTGTTCCCACCACATACAGATGGCGCTAAGCCCCATGGACCGCCGATGGACCGCCATGTTTTGAACGTATGGGCTCCTATGGAAGCTTCGCTACCAGGTACATTTACCTTGCTAGCGGCACGCCAGACGCGCGTGCATACGTCATGCGCCAGACAAGCCGCAGGAGTGAGCGAGGCCGGCTGCGCATGTGAAGCTCGCGTGCTCGGCGACCCGTCTCTTGTGGATGTAGCCCGGTTTTGCGGCTCCCGGCGTTCTCTTGTGTTCCGTCTGCATTTCGACACGGCACAGCTGCACTTCTGGACTACAGCAAGGTGAGGAATTTTGTTTGACAGTCTGCGACGCACTTCAAGAACATTTAGGCTTACTGCACAAAACTGAACCTATGTAGTGACGCAGTTATCGAAAAACAGCTCCGCAGTCTAAACCTAGTTAATATGAGTTAATTACTCGTTCTGGGAGATGTTTGCGACGCTTTCTATGAGCCCAAGCATAATTATAACTTATTTCGGTAGTTTTTGGGCACACTCGCCGCGCCTGGCTTTCTGACGAAAAACACCTCGGCCGTGTGAAGTAGTTTCGCGTCTACTGAATCTTACCGGGACAAGTTTTAGCGCTTTCTCTGACCCCAGACATTATTGTAACTAATTTCAGTACCTTTTGGGGTACTTTTCAAGCACAGTGGCCGCGCTCGGCGTAGTGGCACAGTTAGCGAAAAGCAGCTCGGCTGTGTGGCGCAGTTAGTTTCGCGTGTACTGAATCTTACTGGTAGAAGTTCATGACGCATTCTCTCACCCAAAAAAGTATTGTAATTTATTTGGTAACTTTTTGGGATATCATGAGGCATGCTCGCCGCGCCTGGGGTTGTGAAGCTGTTAGCAAAAAAGCAACCCGGTCATAGTCAGTTAGTTTTGCGTGTACTGAATTTTAGTGGGACAAGTTTGTGACGCATTTTATAGCCCGGCAACAACATATGCCTTATTTCGGTACTCACGCATGTCGAAAACGCGACGAGCGATTACCGAGAGTGATAACACGGGAGTGTTGCATGCGCCGGCAGGAGGCGTAAAAGATAACACGGAGGAGCTCAATAACGTGACATTTATGTATATTGAGCGACTGAAAACAGGCTTTGCACCCACGAGTCTGTCTTGGGTGCGACTAGAAGGCATTCTGCGAGCGTGTAACATGGGCTGGCTGAGCCTGTGTTGTAGCCAACTCTGTGTACTTGGCGTACCATCGCGTCAACTGAGGCCAAGTTCGTTTGGAAACGCGCAGTCACCCGTGTATTTGTGCACTTAAAGTGCAGGAAATAATGCCCAGGAAGGGAGGGATGCTTGAAAATCGGATGTTCAGATTTTATGGCATTGTTTGGGAGGAGTCCTTGCTGCGAAATGTACGTAAAAGTGAATTTATCTGTGATGCCGCTCATTCACCACTTACGCACGTTTCACCTCTACACGCAATACTCCTGTTAGGTCAATATACCAAAATGATACATGCATGCAATTTACTTTCTTTCAGCTGATGGCATCCGGTGGAGCTTCGTACGGCAACGACTGCTGCTTACCTGGTGCTCCAACGTTGGAGGAATGTAGAAGCCCGGAACTTGCATTTATATAGAGCAAAATAAACATTTCATCATTTCAGAAGACGTCTTGCGTTTTCTTTATGAAATTGCACCTGACGGGTTCGGTGCAGTCTTGGAAAGGTCGTTCGCAATCATTTTTACCAAATAATGAAACGATTCCACACCAAGGCCACGCGGGGTTCAGCAGAAGCGAAACGAAAAAAAATGCCGCGCCCATCAGCGGAGCCGGCGCGGCGTGTGCCAACTGGTGTTCAAAACGCGCGCGCCAAAACCGAAACCCGAAGGAGCTACTACCATCCGCTTGGTGTGCTACAGTCAATTCAGCTGCTGGGCTCTATGGGAGTGTCCGCTCTTGTTGAAATTTCTTTCTCTGTGGGAATACTCTCATCGTGGCTGGGGCTGACCGGCGAACGCATGCACGCCTGCAGGCCTTCTCTACTTTACCCCAAGGGCATGTGAGTGGGCAACGGTATCATAAAATGTGCTTAAGCACTTCAGCGTTGCCGGTAGGCGTAGCCATTCAACACGCTAAAGCGTGACTGCAAAATGATCGAGGCATCATCAAGTGACACTGTTAATACCAATAAAAGAACGCTCTGTACGAGGCATCTCTCTCTTGCAAAAGCTGGGGCATTCCAGATTATAGCAGAAGCTGAGCTCTGATTTCGCCCGCAGTTCCAGCGCGTACGAAAGCTCGGCGACATCGCTAGGAGCCAACTGCCGCACGGGTCGCAGTGCGAAAAGGCCGAGTGGAGGCCGCCGCAGCCAGGGATTCAAGTCGTGGTGGCGGGCGCACCGCGACAATGTGTTGGTGGCGATGCTCGGGCTGTTCATCGTCGCCTGCATCGTGGCCACCGCGGTGAGTGACGGTAGCGATTTGTAAGTAGGAGAAAGACGCTTAATTTTGCTACCCTTTAGGGGAGCATAGCGCAGCGCCCGGTGAGCGACGGAGGCAGTGTAGCCTTAGCTGAGGTATCACCATCGTACCCTCAGTCTTCCAGCTCTCGTCCTGTACTTCTCCTTTCAAATTTGTTCCTACTTGCACGCGCGTTCAAACACTCGGGCCGTATAGAGGGGCCGCCTCTTAAACGCAGTAAGCCTTTAGGTGACGGGACGAGTGAAACGTAGATTCTCGCCTCTGCCAACAACCCGCTTTGCGGAACTTCAGCGCGCCTTCGTCTCACGTTTGCGCTACATGCAACTCATTATTTTCTTGCGCACCTGCCACTCTGATGGCTGCGCACGCGCAGTCGCTGTGAACGGCCCGTATTCCACGGAGCTGGTAAGACCACGCTTACGCATGATTCAGGCGTAACGAATTGTGCATAACGCGGTCCACTATAGGTTGTACTAAGACCCACCGGAACAACAATTTATCGCTAGTATTCAGAAATGCCTAAAATATTGTCACGTGGAGTGACGTATGAAGAACACCGTAGCAATACTGTGAAAGACGAAACTAACTTTTATTGGGCGAACCTGTGTCCACAAAACAGGGCACACCTAAACAACGGCGACAACGGCGAACGCAGTCGGCGATCGTCAAAATCTGACTAGCGGGTCAAACGCGTCGGCTTTTATAGGTTGTTAGGAATGGCCGGACGGGGTGGCGACGTACCAGGTATTTCAGCCCGCTGCACGTGTTCCAATCCAACCGGGACGGGGCGCACTTCAGAGAACTGCGGATAACCGGCAGCCACGTGGCGTGGGGTCAGCTCAGGGGAGTTCTCGAGAGGTAATTGGCGAAACCTCCCCATGAGCTTTTCGAGACACCAGACAATGTGCTGCGCGCCACCCGGGACGGCGCAGAGTTCTACGAAGCCCCTCTGACGTCGGCTTCGGACCTTTACACCAGTGTGTGTGTGCGGCACGTGTATGTTAGCCCTCATACTCCTCCAAGTCGACAGCCCTCATCCTCCTCTAAAAGGGCGGGTCATCTTCAATGACGTCGAACTGTGATGTCAAGCAGAGAGCTTATAAGCAGCGATTGTCGGCTGCTGGTGCGTGCTCGTCGTCGTGAGCTGAGTGCTCGTTCTCATGCTCGAAATGTACTCGTGAGCTGTGTGCTCGTAAGCTGTTTGCTGTATGTTAGTTTTGCGGGCTCCATATGGGAGTCACGCTAGGCTGTCGATGTATGTCTTGTCTAAGATGTAAATATTGTAAATAAATCCTGCTCTCCTAAGTCCCGACGAAGAGTCAAGCTCCTTCCTACAGCAACAACTGCCAAATCTGACAACATCAGTCGTCGAATGTTCCAGAGGAATCGCTGGGACTCGCGTGCCTTCCACAAAGTTCTACATTATTCGCGTCGCGCACACATGCAATCAGACTACACAGCGTTCAGTCACAGACAGCGGATGGCACCATCGATAACATTCCAGAAACTTCCGTTACATGCAGGCGCGTCCTGCGCTGTGCGATAACATTTGTTAGGCGGTGAAACGTGGTCGCCTGATAAAGATAGGCGAGTACACGTGTCAATACCCCCCTCTTAAAAAGCATCGACCCGACGCTGCAAACAAACGAAAGTACTAAAAAAAATACCCGTAGCAAAGTAACAACAAAATATGGAACTTTGTCAGTGTGCGTAAAAGGGTTGAAGACGCACTATGAGGACCACTTCAGATCGTGCGCGGCGCCGCTGTGAATGCGAAATGCCGTCTGGCATGACCTCCCAGTGCGCCAATACGTCGGATGACCTTGTAGGGTCCGAAATAGTGTCGCAATAGTTTCTCACTGATTCCTCGTCAGCTTATCAGGGTCCAAACCCAAACACAGTCGCCGGGCTGGTATTCGGCGAAGCGTCGTCGAAAGTTTTAGTGCCGGCTGTCGGTACGCTGCTGGTTCTTGATCCGTAGGCGGGCGAGCTGTCGGGCTTCTTCGGCGCGCTGGAGATAGGCAGCGACGTCAAGATTCTCTTCGTCAGTGACATGCGGCAGCATGGCGTCGAGCGCCGTCGTCGGGTTTCTTCCGTAAACCATCTTAAACGGCGTGATCTGTGTTGTTTATTGGACCGCCGTGTTGTAAGCGAAGTGTTGTGCGTACGGCAAAACGGCATCCCAGGAATTGTGTTCAACATCGACTTACATTGCTAGCATGTCGGCGAGGGTTTTGTTCAGGCGCTCCGTGAGACCATTCGTTTGCAGTGTGGGTGGTAGGCAGTTGTCCTCTTGTGCCTTGTCTGATTGTATTGCAGAATGGCTTGGGTGAGCTCTGCTGTAAAGGCCGCTCCTCTGTATGCGATGAGGACTTCTGGGGCACCATGTCGCAGCAGCATGTTCTCAACAAAAAATTTCGCCACTTCGGCTGCGCTTCCTTTTGGTAGCGCTTTAGTTTCAGCGAAGCGGGTGAGATAGTCCGTCGCCACGACGATCCACTTATTTCCGGATGTTGACGTCGGAAACGGTCCCAACAAATCCATCCCGATCTGCTGAAATGGTCGGCAAGGAGGTTCGATTGGCTTTAGTAATCCTGCTGGCCTTGTCGGTGGTGTCTTGCGTCGCTAACAGTCTCGGCACGTCTTGGCGTAACGGGCGACGTCGGCGGTCAGACGCGGCCAGTAATACCTTTCCTGTATCCTCGACAGCGTCCGGGAGAATCCGAGGTGCCCAGCGGTTGGATTGTCATGTAGGGCGTAGAGTACTTCTGGACGCAGCGCTGACGGAACAACAAGAAGGTGGCGCCGGCTGGCGAGAAGTTTTCTTCACAAGCAGGTTGTTTTGTAGCGTGAACGAATACAATCCGCACTAGAGGGGCTACTCCGAGTTGTTGGATCTCCTGACCGCCGCCATCTGTAATTGAAGCCACTTGAGGCTGTGATGAAGGGAACTGCTTTTGTAGCTCCTCCCGCACGACCGCTCGTATAGTCTCGCGCAGGTCGTCGGTGGCCAGTGACTGAACTCCGGTGTAGTTTGTCTAGTTAGTGCGGCGGTTGAATTGCCGGCTCCGCATTTCTAGTGTCTTCTTGATGCTGGTGGCCTCGCAAAGAAACTCGTCGACGGTCTTCCGTGGGCTCCGTACCATTCCGGCGAAAAGTTCCTCCTTTACACCACGCATCAGTAGGCGGACTTTCCTCGGACATTTCCGGGTCGGCGTGGCGGAATAGGCGGCTCATTTCTTCTGTAAAAATCATGGTGGTCCCTTAAGCAAGCTGCACTCGTGTTTCTAGTAGTGCTTGGGTTCGTTCTCGGCGTACGACGCTTGTGAATGTCTGCAGGAAGACGCTTCGGAAAAAGGTCCCAGGTCGTTAAGGCGGCTTCTCGGTTCTCGAACCACGTCCTGGCAGAGTCTTCCAATGCGAAGAAGACATGTCGCAGTTTGTCGTCACTGTTCCAGCTGTTAAATGCAGCGACCCTCTCATACGTCTCAAGCCAGGTTTCCGGGTCCTCGAATGTTGAACCGCGGAACGTCGGAGGCTCTCTGGGCTGCTGCAGCACGATGGGGAACGCTGGGGCTGCCATTGGGGTTGCCTTGGCCATAATCTTCTTGGTCTTTTCAGGTAGACGTCCGTGCTCCGGGGCCAGCTGTTGAAGACGGCGGCTTGCTCGATGGTCCGGGACTACGTCGGTACTCTCTTTGCGGTCCGAGCTTGGATCACTGCTTGTCGGGGGCGTCCGGTACATGAACGAAAAGCACCTCCACCAGATGTCACGTGGAGTGACCATATGAACACAGTAGCAACACTGTGAAAGACGAAACTAACTTTTATTGGGCGAACCTGTCCACACAAAACAGGCTACACTTAAAGAATGGCGACAACGGCGAACACAGTCGGCGATCGTCAAAATCTGCATCAGCAGGTCAAGCGCGTCGGCTTTTATGCATCAGTCCAACGTTCCCGAGCAATCGCTGGGCCCCTCGTGCGTTCCACAAAGTTGTACATTATTCGCGTCAGGCGCACATGCAATCAGATCACACAACGTTCGGTCACAGACAGCGGATGGAACCATCGATAACATTCCAGGAACTTCCGATACATGCAGGCGCGTCCTGCGCTGTTTTAGGCGGTGAAACGTGGTCGCCTGATAAAGATAGGCAAGTACACGTGTCAATACTTTTATCCAGCCTTCAAAACGACCACCCAAGGAAACTACGAATTGTTAAAGCAAAGAGCTGAGAATTGGCGAACCGTTGTTATTTATATAACATAGTGGTGAGGAGGGTCGCGTCTTGTATAATTGCTGGTAAGAACAGCGGGGCGTCCAACTTCCGGAGGCGCCGGAGGTTTGTGCGCATGCGCAAGTAAGAGCCGGCGTGAGAGAAGAATTGTAAAGGGTTTTGCTTCTTGAATACCTGACTTTGTCTAGGCACTACGGAGAAGTTTCTTTGCTCACTTTGTGTGCGTTTGTCCCTAGGCGTGCCGGCATTACGGAGTGGGAGTGGAGTTTGTTTGCGGTAGGACACTGGCTTCGCGCCTGCTGCACTCGTGCTGAGTAAGTCTTGCCGGATTATTGGAGGCGAGGAGTTACGGAGTCGCCATCTGTCGGAAGCGCCTCCCTTGCGTAGTATGAGGGATCACGCGGCGCACTCTCTATAGTCTTCGCCTACGCCGCTCAATAACAACACCACGCGGCAGCCCTCCTGAACATTCCAAACTACTCTCCAAACGAGGGAAGTTTTTGACTGTCGATATAATAAGGTTCGGCAAATTGAAAGTCCAGAATGGTTTACAGACGCTATCTCTTTACCGAATACTTACAGTGAATGCCACTGCGCGAGGTCACCGCGATGGAGACTCCCAAACCGGCTTCTTGCGTGAAAAGTAGGCAAACGCTGAGAGTAAACTATGTGAAATATGTTCTTATAGTGGGCTGTCTGTGTAACCAAATGGGTCATAACAGAATGACGCCTCAATGCAGCGATCGCACGGGTTCGCAGCGACCGAGTGCGCGTCTGCATGCATGTCCGCGCACAATGTTTTGTTTTCGCTGTGAGCGCGTTTTGGCACCGTGCCGTGAGCTTTAGGCCACCGCATATGAGCATTTAACAGTACACTAGCAACCATTGTTGCGTGTACGCTATCAGAATTGTTAAAAGATAATTTCGTTATAGAAACTTCGACGCCTACGGCGACTGTGATGTGCCGTCGTGATAACTCAATCTTTTTTTGTCTTCTAGACTGTTGGACATTTCAATATTATTTCTCAAATTGCGTCGCAATGTATGCTTATCGGTCTTCTCAGCGTTCGATTTCCCTCTGCTTCTTTTTCGTAATCCAGTGCATTAATTCATAATACAAACATGACCATATGTTATGCTTTTCCTAAATGTGCGTCTTACCACTCCCTTTCCGTTCCAGTGAACTTGCCTGTATCTAGCATCAACAAGTTCATAGACCAAACCGCCACGACATTAGCCGGGCAGCGGGTGCGGGCGAGCTCCTCGGTGCGCGTTTTCTGCTACTCGGCGAACATCGCGCAGTCCCAGTGCCGTAGCAGAAATCTTCCTCGCGCCTGTGCTTGCTGCATACCCGAGTTGTAGCCGATGGCTGTCTGCCGGTTCTAAGTTTCGCCAGCCAAGCTTCACGCAGCTCCTCGCCCTGCGGCTACGTGTGAATAAGGGGCTGACACCGGGCTCCGTTGCGTACGTCCGGCACTGCGGCACAGTGCAGTAGCCTACCATGCTGCACGCCTCCAAAGGCAGCCACTACCTATTATAGCACTTTCAAATGTTGTCAAGCAGACACCCAATGCGGTAAAGCCTCACCACTTAATCAGAACTGCGGCGCAGGTGGGACTTCAAACTTGCGTTTTCAGCTCGCTTCGGCGCTTCCAAAGCAGCCGACGCTGCCGCTGTGTCCCCGTGAATGAATGAATGAATGAAAACTTTATTGTTCCACCGAGCTGGGGTGCCCGCCTCTCAACCTACACGTAGGTAGGGGAGGAGGACGAAGCAGTCCCCGCGCGTTGAGGACGGTGAGTCTTCACGGCCTCAACGGCCAGGCGGATCGCTCGACGCTGGTCGTCTTCAGCCTCGCTCTGGAGCAAGGCCTCCCAGGCTTCTCTACTGACAATGTTTTCCTTGGCCCCTGGGGAGCCAGCACACTCCCATATTATATGGTCTAGCGTACCTTTTTGCTTACAAATTTTGCAGAGGGCGTCGTTATAGTCCCTCGTCTGTGTTAAGTAGATCCAATGTGGTGATGTGTAATTGTTTCCCTGGAGGCGTCGCCAAATGCGAGCGTCCTCCAGAGAGAGAGACCGATGCGGAGGCGGAAAGATTCTTTTTTCGGCTTTGTAGTGATCGACAATTTCCCTGTACGTGATCAGGCTATCTTTTATCCCTGGAACTGGCTGCTCTAGAGTTGCCCGGTGGTAGAGTGCTCGGGCGAGCTCATGAGCGGCTTCGTTGCCTGGGACTTCTTCATGGGCTGGTACCCAAATAAAAGTTATGTCCCTCCTGGGAGGGTTTTTGAGTAGAATGTGGAGGGCTTCTTCCGAGATTCTCCCTTTGTTAAAATTTCGGATAGCTAATTTGTTATCGCATAATATTACTCCCGCTTTTGTTCCCGCACAAGCGAGCGCTACTGCAACCTCCTCGGCTGTACAGGCGTCCCTCGTGCACGTGGAGCACGCTATTTTAACGCACCCGTCGCCATCAACCACCGTCGATACCGCAGCCCCGTCTCTGCCGCAAGCGGCGTCCACGTACGCTACGTTATGCGCCGGTGTGTCTTTAAGTTTATTTACTAGAGCCTTAGCCCTGTGAGCTCTCCTTTCTTTGTTGTAGATAGGATGCATATTTTTAGGTAGGGGCGCGATTCGGAAGCGCTTACGCACGTCCAACGGAATGTCTTTCTTGTCAGTCGGGGCACCCCTGTCACATTGAATTCCTACCCATTCCATGATTTTTCTCCCTGTTTTAGACTGGCCTAATCTTTCCAACTGAGACACTCGTACTGCCTCAGTGAGTTCAACTAGCGTGTTGTGTACCCCCATTTTGAGGATGAGGTCTGTTGAGGTCGAGTCTGGGAGCCCTAGGGCTCTCTTAACGCTCTTCCTAATGATCGCATCTATTTTATCCTTTTCTTCTCGTCTAAACAAAAGATACGGTGTGGCATACGCTATACGGCTGGTAATGAAGGCTTGCATGAGTCTGAGGAGGCTGTTCTCTTTGAGGCCCCTGCCTTTGAGTGAAATTCTCCTAAAGATCCCCGTTACCTGCGCCGCGTATCCTTCTAGCTTTTTGATAGTCGTGAGGTTGGATCCATTTCTCTGGATATACATGCCCAGAATTCTTATTTCCTCCACCTTGGGAACCTCATTTCCGTTTACGAAAACAGTGATGGGTCTGCTGCTTCCAGCGTGTCTCCTTTGATGTTTTGGCTCAATGATTAACAGCTCCGATTTCTGTGGCGAGCACGCCAAGCCTTTGCTGGCCGCGTACTCTTCCACCATATTCGCCGCTATCTGTAGTTTAAGTTCGATGGCTGCGTCACTCCCACTGTTAACCCAGATGTTGATATCATCCGCGTACATGCTAAATTTAATCGATTTAATCTTATTGAGTTCCGCTGGGAGACCCCTCATCGCTATGTTGAATAGGAAGGGCGAGAGCACTGACCCTTGCGGGGTTCCCTTGCTCCCAAGTGTGATGGGAGGGGATTTTACATCCAGAAATTTTATATTCGCCTCCCTCTGTGATAGAAAGTCTTTGACGTATGTATATACCCTGTGTCCCACACCTACCTCTTCTAGGCCTACCAAGATAGCCTTATGGCTAACGTTGTCAAATGCCTTGGTGAGGTCGAGACCTAGGATCGCCCTGGTGTCAGTTGAGTCGTATCGGTCTAAGATATCATGCTTAAGTCTGAGCATGACGTCTTGTTTACTGAGCCCTGGCCTGAATCCAACCATTTCATGCGGCCAGAGATCATTCTCCTCCATGTACCTGGTCAGTCTCGTTTGAACAACATGCTCCATCAATTTCCCTACACACGAGGTGAGGGAGATTGGTCGCATGCTGTTCAAGCCGGGTACTTTGCCTGGCTTGGGAATAAAGACTACGTCCACCTGTTTCCATGTTTTTTGGGAGTTCTCCTTTCTCCCACACCTGGTTCATAAATTTGGTTAATGCAATGACGGACTCATCGTCTAGATCCCTAAGAGCGGTGTTTGTTATCCCGTCCGGACCGGGGGCCGATCTCTTTCTGAGGTTATTAATCTCTGCTCTAACCTCTGTCGTGGTGATGGGAGCATCGAGATCTGGATTGGGAGGTCCGTCGTAGTCCCTAAACACGTCGCTCTCTGCTTTTCCAAGATATGTCTCTTGGAGCTCGCTAATGAGCTCGTCATCTGTGCCAACGAAGCCATGCCTCGCTCTCAACTGGTTTGTACTAGCTTGCATTTTTGATTTACTAGGGTCGATTAGATGTCTGAGAAGGCTCCATGTTTTGGAGAGACTCATATTGGTTTCCATCTCATCGCACTTGCTGTACCAATTTTGCTCGTTGAGCTTAATCGCATATGTTTCTATTTCTTTGTTGAGTCTGGCTAGTTCGCGCCGGATATTCCTGTTCCATCTTTGTGCCTTGAGTCTTTTTTCCAGATTACTCTTTCTGCTCCACATGTTCAGCAGTTTGCTGTCTAGTGCTGGGGGTGCGTCGTCATCCTCTATAGTTGTAGTCGCTTCCTCTATATGCGTTTTAAGGAGGTGTGTCCACTCGTCGATATTGTAGATATCGTCCGGCAGTGAGGCCTCCTTTCTTATCTCTCTGAATTTATCCCACTCCGTTAATTTCGGTTGTTTGATGAGGCGTGTTTTGACGCCTTTTCCTAGCGTGAGCGAAATAATAAAGTGGTCGCTGCCTAGATTTTGTCCTGTGCTTTTCCATGTTACTGTTCCCGCCATATGGCTTATCGTGAGGTCGGGTGCTGTGTCCCTGGTTATGCTGTTGCCTGTGCGCGTAGGGACGCATGGGTCAGTATGTAGAGTAAGCCCTAGCGTTTGTATATCTTCCCATATTCGTCTACCTTTGGGGTCCCTGTATGTATATCCCCATTCCTCGTGAGCCGCGTTGAAGTCTCCCATAATGATGAGAGGTCTCCCATCTGCGGCTCTGAGTGCTTTGCGGAATAAAGTAATGAATCTAATTTTCTTTTGCTTGGGTGTGCTGTACACATTCAGCAGGAATATGCTACCTCTATTTTTCTTCCCTGTGATAATCTCGACGAGAACAGCCTCTGCCTCGCTGGGGGAGACATCATGGACAATGGTTGCAATGTTTCGCTTTACGAAGGTGGCGACTCGGCATTTATCCCCCTTGCCGCTGTCAACGCTTTGGTAACCCGATAATCTAACAGGGGTCTTTCCCGTTTCCTGCACGACTATGGCTACGGGTGCTTCCTGTTGCAGCTCGAGGTATTGTTGCAGCAACGCTCTTTTCCTCTGGTACCCCCTACAATTCCACTGCCAGAATGTGGAGGCATTTTTCTTAACCGAATTTTTATCCATTTCTATTAAGAATAGCTTCTATGGCTCCGAATTTCTCGCACAGCCTAGCTATTGTCGTGCCTAAGGTATCCATCGAAGTGCTTAGGGCGTCTATTTTGCAAGATTGTTGGTTCACTTGCGCCTGTAATAGCGCAATTGCTCCTCCATTCTGTAGCTGTCCTGCTTTCATGGTTTCGTTCTCCTTGTCCATTTTCATCAGCCACGTTTCAATTTTCTTTTGCCAGCTCGCCAGCGGGTCGGTCTCCCCCGCCTTACGTTTGGAAGGGGGTTGTCTCGTAAAATCCACATTCATATCCTCTTCCTCCTGACCAGATGCAGCTGGCACAGGAGCAGGAGGAGTGATGTGGGTGTTGCATTTTTGGGAGCCTCTGCAGGTACCCTCTCTGTTTTTAGCGCGCTCAGCTGATTTTGGGTTTCCCTCAGCAATCGTTCTAACCTCATGTTTGCTTTCTTCTGCTCCTCTATTTCTTTCTTAAGTAAGCTAACCTCATCTTTCTCAGCCTGGGAGCCCTTGCTACCAAAGCTTACCAAGTGGGTATTTTCTTCTTTTTTCTTTTTTCCCCACGGGTCCTTGGGGTCCCTGGGCGGCAAGCCGGGTCCCCGGCCCTGGTCAGCAGGCCACTTGGCTGAAGTCTGCTGGCGGCCTCCTCCGGACCACGAATTGGACCTTCTTCCGGGTGTCGAGCTAGATCTCGCTCTCGACTGCTGCCCCGCGTGGTCTCTGGTAGCATCCCTTGCTCTGCCTCGGTGCTCCTCTCTAGGTGCCGAGGTGGTGTCCTGGGGCTTGCCTTGAGTTCGGGATTGCACCTGGAGCTTCTCTTGTTCTATCTTCTTCTCCCATAATTTTTTCTTGATGATGTGCGGCATGCGATATATCTCCCCGCACTTGTTGTCGCCTAGGAGGTGGGCTTTCTTGAATAGCAGGCATCGAGGCTCGCAGCTGTGATCTGGTTCGGGGTTTTCGGCTCCGCACCCCCGACATCTGACGTCGTTGGGGTTCGGGCAAACATCCGCCCGATGTCCAAGTATTCCGCAGGTGACGCATATTTCATATTTTTTCTTGTATAGGTAGCAGGGTGTGGGGAAGCATCGGAGGTAAACTTGCATCGGCACTTTCCAGTCTTCAAACAGGATCAATACAGATTTGGATTTCGCCCCAAGTCTTCTGACTCCAATGATCGATGGGTTTTTCTTATTTCTTCTAAGTGCATCGAGGATTTCCTCGTGAGTTGCATCCAGCGGGACGTCGTGGATCACTCCTTTCCCTCCGCTTTCCGGCATGGCAATATACGCCTTCGTCTCGACCATCGATCCACCGATGCGAAGGGCCGTGATCGCAGCGTACTTGCTTGCCCGTGCCGCATCTAGCGTAGCTATCATGATCGACTGCTGCGTCAGGTTTGGTGATGCTACGTCTTCGTCTGCAGCCTCCGGGTCGACCCCGGCTGCCTGGGCCAGGTAGACGTGCATGCGCAATCTTCCAACTTCCTCCAGGATGCGACTGATGCCTCCTTTCGGGCGAATAATAATTTTCTCAGCACCTTCCGGAACCTCCGCGTGCTGCTTCTCGACTGATCTTGCAGCCAGCTTCTTCCCCAGCCGGGGGTTAGGCCTCGTACCGCTCCCCGTCGGCTCGCGCACGGCGGATGTGCCACTTTGCTCGGGCGTGAAACGGCCTTTTCTCCGAATAAACCACGTTCCCCCGCTTGAGAGCTCGTCCGGGGGAGCAGCATTGTCCACGGTCTCCATTTCCAGGTCCTGTTAGCTTACGAGCGCCGCACGGCCTCGCCTAGGCTTCGGCTCGGCCCCTTCGCGCGGGGAACTCGGTTAGGCCTAGCGCTCAGCTGGCCGCCTTCGAATTTCAAATGTCCGTAAAAGTCGAAAAAGGGGCCTACCGCCAGAAATCCGGTATCCCCATGTTTCTTGTAGGTTCCGTCGGTCGCTTGTATGTAGAATTTCCAGGAAAAGTTCGATAGTCCGCCAAAGCACAGGAAAAAAAAAATCCTGCGTCCCCGTGATCCCTCATGCCACGTCACGCCGACGGTGGCGCCAGCTTTTCCAGTGGTGGAGGTCACCGCCATTGCCTTTTTCGCGCCTTGGGACGCTCTTCCTTCGAAATCACATCACTGATTTTCCTGGAGAAGCAGTAGGGAGGCAAAAAAATTAAATTATGTGGTTTCACGTGCCAAAACGACTTTCTGATTATGAGGCTCGCGGGAGTGGAGGACTCCAGAAATTTCGGCCACCTGGGGTTCCTTAACGTGCACCTAAATCTATGTACACGCATGTTTTCGCATTTCACCCCCATCGAAATGCGGCCGCCATGGCCGGGATTCGATCCTGCGACCTTGTGCCCAGCAGCCCAACGCCATAGCCACTGAGCAACCACGGCGGGTAGTTCCTAGGCAAAGTCAGATATTAAAGGAACGAAAAGCACCCAGATTTTCTCTCTCGCACCCGCTCTTGCTCGCGCCTGCGCACAAACGTCGGGCGCCTCGGGAAATGACGGGTCTCTGCCACGTGCGCCGTCGTGAACTGGTATAAGGAAGCTGCAGCAGCCCGTTGCTGGCCGAACGGCAAACAGTCGTCTGGTTTCGCATAAATCCAAGAGTGCCTTAAGGCAGCACGTAAACAAGAATGGCCGACCACGCTCCATGGCGATGGTATAGACCACATAGAATTAGAAATTCCAGTGACGCGTGAACCAGCTGCATATCTACTCGTCAATGGTGCGGAAGTGGGAAATATTCAAGAGCAGTTTCTATAAAGCGTCCACCTTCGAGTAGACGTGCGGGAGAAAGCGAAGTACGAAGTGAAATCTGAACACGTGCAATTTATAGTTGGCAGAATATTTGCGAGTCAATTATACAACAGCAAGATTTACAAAATAGGGGAAGCAGGGTCTTTGGGGTGGAATATTTCATTTGCGGAACTTTCTTGACTCGGCGGACGTTCTGGCACAGCTAAACTTTCTTCAGAACTGTATGCCACCTGTTCAAGCTTGCTTCTGAAATGCTTCCCATCTGACGATTCTGCATGCTCAGCTGTAGTGTCAGGCTCTTCATGACGGTCAGGACGTTGTGCCGCGAATTCGCATAGCACCGTCGTCGACCCTCTCGAGGCTTCCGTAACGGTCTTGCCCCGGCAATGTGCATTTCGCGGATCGCAAAATAGAATTACTAGCGAGGGAAGTTGGGCTAGTTGGTGGTGATGCATTCGCTGTGACATGGTTACCAGCGCTAACAAGGCTAACGAAAAAATTTTTTGGATAGGACAGAGCGCTAGAAATGTAGAAGAAATATAGAAAATATAGAAGTACGTGAAGTCCAGTGACGGGAAGGCAGATTGCACAGCACGCGGAAGTATAGGACATCTCTTTAAGGACGGTGCGCGTTCCTGGGCCGCTATTGTTCCTAAACTCAGCGTCCAGGAATAGCCGCCCGGGTCATAGTGGCGAATGCTTGTGCTGAAGCACAAACTCGGAGGCAGTGCAAGCTGCCGAATTGAAAGAGCCATAGTTCCCTACAGAAATTACTGGAGAGAACTAGGGCGATAGTGTCTGCGACATGTTGGAAATATGGCGGTTAAGCCGCGCCGCATGGGAATCATGGGAAGCGCGTGGATTTGCATAAACTTCGTCCTTATGCATTCAAAAGGCCTCGTTACATCGCGAGTTGACCATTCCAAACAACATGTTGGCGTTGTGAATGCCACAAGTGGCGATGAATGCGCGAGTGTTCCGAGACTAATTGCCTTGCTGTGTTTAGAAAACTAAGTGCTTAAAAACTTGCAAAGATATAGTGTTACACATAACACCACATGAATCAACCCACACGCACGAAGATTAGGACAAATCCACGTACTAAGCTCCGGAGTTCCCCCTAGTATAATTGTAGGAAACTTTATGGAAAGAGCGCGCTCAGAACGGCTGTGCTCTCACTCTGGCGTCATCTGGCACGCATGATGCATGCGCCCTTCACTGTAAAATAATTTACACCATTTATAATGTTAAGGCTGTAAATTGTTTTACAGCATTGAAACAAAACGACTCAGAAACTGAAAATCTGAACCCCAACACAGGATTCGCAACGGCCGACGTTATTTCTACAAGTTAAATAATCGTAAATTAAACCAGTGAAATCCCATCGGTGCCCGTGCAGACGGCGTGCTTTAAAACTCTAAAGTACAAAGACAAAATTGCAGTGTTTTGTAAGGAATTATACCTATTGACTAATCATCGTGTTGCCCTTATTTTATTTAAAGTGAAGGTGTGCAACAGTTGTTACATATAGCCTTGCTGAGCGAATTACTCAGACGCGGTCTTGTTCATTGGATGGGTTTAATGTCGGAAACCAACATCGGGGCTTTTCGAGACGCCGTAGTGGAGCAGCCAGATTAATTTCAAAGCCCAGCCGCGGTTCTTCACCATGCACCAAAATCCAAGTACGCTAGCGTTGCTGTACGTCGCCTGCATCGAAATGCGGCCGCCGCAGCATTTCCCGTGAGCTCCGCAATTATATAGCAGCAAAACGCCACAGCCACTCGGCGACCTCCTCAGGTTTATCTCAATTTTCTAGGGATCACCTTCTCACAACCTTTGGCGAACACTATCTGCTTTAAATTTGCATCAAGCGCGCATTAAAACAAATTTTAAGGAGTGGAAAGACTGAACCCGGAAAAATTTGCGTGTTAGCCTTGCGAATATCATTATCCACTGCGGGAACAAGTAAATAATGCGCCGTATTTCGCGGGATAGAAATTGTATTTCCTGGTCATCTGGCATATGCATTAGTGTATGAAATTGTTGACACTCTCAAACTATGCATTCATCAGAAGAAACAGAAACGTTCACAATGAACTTCGTGAACGATAGGAGAGAAGTTGTTCATTTATTCGTTCATTTTTTGCGCAATCCAGGTGGACCATTGGCTTTCCGTTCAAGCCAGCGTGACGACCACACCTGGGGCTGCCTCGGAGCTGAAGGCAGCCCGAGCTTTGGACGCGCCAGCCACCCTGGTTGGCGCTGCTACCAAGGCGAGAACGAAGACAGGGACAATGGCCTTCGCCCCAACGAAACTGTCGACCAAGGGATGGGATCGCTACCATGCGCCCGCGTCGACGCCGGTATCCTCTTTCGGGGCAGAAGCAAGCAGCGAACCAGGAGACATTAGCAGTGAGGTAAATGTTTGACCAGCTTTACAGCGCAATACATTTCACCCCTATAAATATGCTGGCTACTTAAATCAGTGCCTGTTTGCGACGGCAGAAATAAGCTAAATCACCGTGTCATGTGCCCTTGCAATCTGGCGCCTTATAACGAGCGATGTTTGCACATTCAAAGCGTTAGCAACAAAAAGATACCGTCTGCCCGAGAGAATGCAAAATTGGAACGCACATATTAGACAGTTGAATAAACGCGTGCGTCCGTGCATAATTACTTGCGATGGTGAGAGGCCAAGAAGCGACATATTCGAGTGTTGCGACAACCACCCCCCTCACCAAAAAAAAAAAAGAAAGACTGCAGTGAAGCGTTAAAGGGAAACACGTGTACACAACTCCGTATATATATATATATATATATATATATATATATATATATATATATATATATATATATATATATATATACGGTGGTTGTCCGCATTCTTAGAGTTCTAGAGGCCAAGGTTACGAGGTGCGCCTGCTAAAAAAAAACAAAAAAAGGCCGTCTAATCCCAGTGCGATATAGGTGCGCCAGCTAGGCAGGAAGGGTTCCAAGCAGTTACTTCTGATAAGATCTCACACGCGTACTCAGTCACGCAAGCCACACAACAATAAATGTATATAAATAAAAACAGGCAATGAATCCCGCAGCTCATCTTGTACACCTACACTACAGTGTAGTACTAGATAGGGGCAGTGTGTTCAGACGGCCCAGCGCGCCACGCACCGATTGGAAGCCGGGAGCGTAGACATGTCCCGGATGTATGCGGCGGCGCTGCGGTTGCACGGTCTGTACGGACGCGTTCCAAGGTGCGCGTTCTCCGTGTGTTGCGTTCTGTGGTGTTGCGGCCAGTTGTAGCGTGCTTGCCGTGTGCTTGCTTTGAAGGGCTCTGAAGGCAGTCCTCGAGTTTCTGTCTCGTTGGGAGTCACATGCAAAACGATTGCCATTTGTTGGGCGTGACTTGGAAAGCACATTTAGCGCCAGCGAACTAGGACAGAAGGGAAACGACACCACGATGCGCTAACTTCAACTTGATTGTCAGGAAACACCCGCCTATTTAACTGTGCATGGGTTAAATGGGTGGGTGTTTCCTGAAAATCAAGTTGTTGAAGTCAGCGCATTGTGGTTTCGTCTCCCTTCTGTCCCTGTTCGCTGGCGCTAAATATGCTTTCCATTGCAAAGGGACTTTGCGGCTTGAGCCAGTCGACGGCAGATGGGCTCCGTGTGACATTGTGCAGCACTTTGGCTCTGTTAGAATACTTGGAAGGAGGGGGGTTTTAATTACCTGTTGACATCTAGACTAAGCCAATAAAGTTGGAGAACTTCTTGTGTGGTAGTCGTGCGGATCCAACGATCACCCAACGCCGCCTCAATTTTTGATTGTTGTGAATTGCCTTTTTATATCTTGGCGAAGGCAATGCAAACAGGGAACACAGAGGTCAGTAAACATTTGGTATCGCTACTTCACTCGCCTGATAATTTTGACAAGGAAGGGGACGTTGCGTCACAAATGACGAGTTAGTAGAAGCTGGAAATCTTACGCTGGTAGAGCAAAGGCTAAACAATACTCCGGCAGAGCACCGGGCTTATGTGGAGGAAAGGAGCGGTGACCGCCTCATCCGTTATATATGGCAGGGTATGTCGTGCAGAAATGTTTTGCTTTGTGCGACACTTCCGACAGTAAAGGATACCCATCTGTTTTTGTTGATGCTATGATGATACCATGATGACAAACTACTTACTATCGCTCTGGCGCCGCGCAGCCTTACACCGAAACGGCTGAATCGACGACTGTGAGCACGCGTTCGACGAGGGCAGCCGCGGTGCAGAGACGGCGACGCCGGCAGCGGCGAACCCGGGCCTCGACCACGAGACTGCGAGCCCTGGAGTCTTGGCGCCGGGACGCCGTCGTCAAGGGCGGCAGAGATGGCCGAAAAGTGCACGTGGCGCGCCGTCCGCACGTTAGCGCACCCCGTGGCCCGGTCAGCACTGCGGTGAGTCAGCCTACCGCCACCGAGACGGGGACTGCAGACCCGTCGCGTGGCACGTCGAGCGACGTGATTTCGAGGTCGCGGCATTCGAAACCTTCAGAGCACGGAGGCGCGAAAGCGCGCGATGGCAGGTGACATATATGCGTGACCGCCTCAATAGGGCAAGGACGACGGCGACACAAGAGAACAGGACAAGCGCTCACGTCCGACAGAACTTCATTCCTGGCGCAAACACACTTTTCTAACCGCCAACACAAAAAAATAAGAAAGAACTAAGGAAATACAAACCATGACACGTGTGCCCTGATAGTACCGAACAGTTAGACACTTATCTATCGCACCACTGTGCTCTCAGGAAAAAAAAAAAAGAAGTAACTTCAAAGTAAAAATGAAAAAAAAAGAACCGCTATAGCTCATGCGCCTGCAACAAAAGCACAGACAGCGTAGACAGTCTATAGATTATGCTACATTTGTTTTGGTACTCGGTCTGATACTGATTTCGCTTGTACACTTTTGTGTCGGTGGTCAGAAACACTTCTTGTCGTCGGGAATATACTTTAGTCTCAATTTAGCGCAATCTCCGGTCGTTCCCGCCTGTGTCGCCGCCTTCCTTGCGCTATTAAGGCAGTGATGCACACGTACAAACGCGCCCAAATTTCCGTCCTTAATGTATCATAAGATATATTGGACAAACCATTTCTCCTAGTTAAGAAAAGTTCAGTTATGGGGTTTTACGTGCCAAAACCACTTTGTGATGATGAGGCACCCCGTGGGGACTCCGGAAATTTTGACCACCTGGGTTTCTTTAACGTGCACCTAAATCTAAGTACACGGGTGTACTTAGATTTAGGTGTATTTCGCATTGTGTTTTCGCATTTCGCCCCCACCTAAATGCGGCCGCCGAGGCCGGGATCGATCCCACGATCTCGTTCTCAGTAGCCCAACACCATAGCCACTGAGCAACCACGGCGGGTATTTCGCCGAGTTCGTATAGCATTTACGTGCGCCTTAATCGCCTCGAGGCTGACGACCACCCGCGGCTAGTCGTCACTGGCTATTACGTAATCCGTGGATTTAAAAAACATAAATTGATTTCCAGGATTTAACTTGCCAAAACCAAAAGCAAGATAGGAGCCACGCCGTAGAGTGTGGGGCTATCTATTGATTTGGACCACCAGCGGGGTTCTTCTACACACACCTAATCATAGCCTCCTATATTTTATATAGGAGGCTATGACCTAATGCACGGGCGTTTTTCCACCAATCGAAATGCGGCCATGACGGCCTTCTCTTTTCCCATGGACGTACGGCTGCCAAGAGGGTAACAACAAAGGACGAGAATTGTGAAATTAACTTTAAATTAGGTGCGACTTCTGGATGCCGGTTAACGTGTCACGTATATAGACCAGAATACGCTAGCCTCGCACCCAGACTAACCGAACGCATACTCTCGCACCCGGATTGCCCGGTCGACCAGCGCCATTTTGTTCTGGGCTGCCAAAGTGTGTTCGCCGGCGACCAGTAGACATGGCAAGCGCCAGCTCTAGGACTCCAAAGTGCGGAAATGTGCCCGTTCTCGCGGATCCAAAGTACAAGAAGTCATCTGGGCATCGTTGCGTCGTGTTTGGATGCCAAAATAACCAGCGGAAAAGGAGCAGGTTGCTTAGCGCTGTTTGCGAAGAGCACAATACACGTAGGGCATCGTGCCGGTGCGGTGTTTTCAGCCTGCACCGATTTCCATCCGCAAAGAAAAATGACAAGCTGCGCCACCGGTGGATAGCTGCAGTGAATAGGAAGAACTACCAACCCAGTGAAAATGCACGAGTGAGTATTCGATCTTTGTTTATTTTTGTGCCACGTTCAACTTTGCGCCCTACGAACGTAATATGTGTAACACGAAGGTTTGTTCTGAGCATTTTCTGCACAAGCCCACAGAGCAGAATCCCGCGCCGGTGCTTCGCCTTGGCTATAACAAGAAGGCAAGCCTTTTCGTGTTTTCATTCAGGCAGAGCTCCCGACGGTTAAGCGGAACAGTTGAGTTTGCGGTTAGCGATACTTGCAGCTGGTGCACGGCATGACCATTAAGCGTGAACGACAAGTTGTAGGTGATAGTAGATACTTTTAGCGTGTCCGGTATTCGGGCAAGCGCGGCCGGTTTTCCGGTTTAGCGGGGGCGCCAACCTGAGCGGCCAGATTGGTGGCGCCAGCCGGTGGCGCAAAGCTCAACCACACAAACACAGAGCTAATTACTATATTCTGCTTAGCTGCTGGCGTAAATTTTCGACAGTGGCGTAATCGTGTTCACAATTACGCCGCTGCCAAAAATTTGCACGGGTGGCAAAGCAGGATATGGTGAGTTACTGCAGTTTTAGCTATGCGTTTGTCTGGTTGAGCTCTACAACACCAGGCGGCTTCACCGCTCACGTTTACTAGTGTTCCGGTATATGCTCCCGCAGGGAGCAGAGTTGCGCATAGGTCCGCCGTCGTGCTCCAGCTCTGCAGCGAAGCCACTCCTCGCGCGCGCAGGAGCCAAATGCCGCACGGTGTTCCGCCTTTTTATCTAGTGGTTGCGAGCTACAAGCGCCAATTGTTCGCAGGCGCTTAGCAAAGGGCACTTCTTAATACAGGCTACGCTCGAACGAGTCATTCGTGCAGCCGGAGGGGGTGGGCTTCAAACCAAGCGAAACTTTGTATGTACCTATGTAAACACGCATATACAAACACACGCACGAACGTACAAATAGGGGGTAGGACCGCCTTCGATTCCCCAAAATAAAATACTCCCGTGGCTCGAACAGCTCCAACGTTCGCTCGCAAACGCGCAGTACGTCGCCACAAAAAGCGGTGCAATGATTTTCAGCATGCATATGAAGTTGTCTTATCATGGTCAGAAGGCAAAAAATGTTTTAAAGAGTGTTTAAAGAAAACTTCATACACGTAAGGTGGACACTTAGCGCATTTTGGCTGCCGAAACCAGCCGATTGATGACCGTGGCCAAGAGAGCTATCGTGCCTGCAGTTATGTCAGTGACCGTTAACAGAGCGTCATTTATCACTAACCATCGTTCGCAACAACTGCACGTTTTCGATAGATGCGGTGCAGACACAGATTTAAGCGCATTTCAAATGTTCACATGCGCACATTTTAAGGAAAGCTTACTTTTACGATTAATTCATACCACAGACTAATCAGCTACTTAGTAGCAGCAAATCTGCAAGTAGAAAAGATTCAAGAGCTTCTAGATCAAATTTACTTTATACAAGGGAATGCATGAACGGCTGCTGGTAGCAGGCCAAGTGAGCTGCTTCTTGGAACCTTGGGGGCAGAATTCAAAGAAACTGGAAAGGCAACAAGCTATTAAGAGTAACAACAGGATATTTTTTATTGCACTAATCACATCAAGATGGCAAACTTGCAGAGTAATTACTCACACAGTGCAGACTGTTATATGACAACACATTTTTCTTGATCTCTCACCACTCAGAAAAGAGCCACTAGTTGAAGACACTGTATCAAGTCAATGAAATCACTGAAGCAGGCTTTGGCCAAAAAGCCAAGTTACAAAGCTTTGGGACCTATCGCATCAGAGGCAAGGATGTTTTACGTCATTCAACAGTGCATTCACTCCATTCCCGCCCACAGGACACAGCATTCACCAACGCACAACGTAGATTTCCAACATGTTTAATTGGACGACAAGTTTTGTTCCACTGGCACCGCGTAGAGCGCTTTACCGCCTTCCGTGCGGTTTGTGCAGTATGGTGCGCTGCACCCCGTCATACTGGAATACAAGTGCCAGTACGATGTGTTTCGTATCACTTCACGAAGGTCCTTGACTTCACATCGTCGAATACCGTACCTGAAACCCGCAGCTGCTCCTCTGAACGCACGATCGACGGTCTTCTGATTGCAATGGCGATGTTACTGACGGAAACGACGAGTTCGTATGAGTCGGTGATGCACCCGTAAAGTTGGCTTCGCAGCGGCGCGGATCATTTGACGTCATTTTTCGCTCTCGGCCAATAGCGGTGCGAGCGGCACCGCAAAAGTTATGCGCAACTCTGCTCTCTGCGGGAGCATATACAGGAACACTAACGTTTACGCCCCGACCATCCGGTAATCCGCCCAAACCGCTCCCGTTTACCGGAATAGCGTACAAGCTAAAAGTCTCTAGTATGTTGCCCTGCTGGTGAGCGTTACTGCTAACGAAAGTAAATCGAAGTCTGCTCGCCACGTAGCATGCGTCCACAAAAACGTAAACGACGACTGCTCGTCGCCGAAGGCGTTCTTGCAGCGCGCCTGTCTTTACGAGCTGGTGTTGCAGGTGTCATTCGTAACGAATTCATTTGAGCCTCCTGGGGCCGTATTCTGTAGCGGTTCCTTTGGGAACCGGTTCCTTTTGGCTGTTACGTCTGGATTACGTAACTCGGAGAAAGAGTGGAACGAGGCGGCGTGAGGGGAACCAATCAACGAGCGGCGGTCTGCCGGAAGATCACGTCATCATTTTTGTTTGTACTTGGGGGACGGTATAGCAATTGAAGGATGTTGCTGGTTTGATCAAAAAACATTGGTTTGTATAGAACACTTGCAAATATATTTTCAGTAATAAATGTGAGCTTGCGGCGCAGACCACTACTGGGAGTTGTAAGTTTATTTGTGTTGTTTTCTTATTTAGTCGCTAGGTGGTATGCCATACGTTATGCAAACAAGTTGCCTCGCTTTGTTTACGTTTTGGACTTGCCAGTTTGCGCGCCACGGATCCAAAACGATGTCCTCGCAGATGGTTAGGCGGCTGGGTCCTCATGTTTCAGCGAGGCAACGCGATATACTCGTGTCATTTGTTGAAGAGCACCCCTACCTTGCGAAGGCGTCGTGTGTGCTGGGTCAACAGCTGACGGCGGCGCGCAAGGAGGAGCTCTCGCAGCAAGTGATCGCCTTGCTGAACGCTGAGGGCCCAGCAGGGAAAACTGCAGCCCAATGGCGCGGCGTGTGGAAGAAAGACGTGTATAACGCCCGCCGTGATGCAGCCAGGTAAGCACACTCGTTGACGGAGCTTTTGCGCACCATATTCTAACAAACGTGTTAATCACAGAGGAACCGGAGGAGGCAGCCTGCCCGGACCGCGAGGGCGGGCGAGCGCCATCGGAGTCTGCCCGCCGTTCTTTGAGCCCGACGAAGAGGTGAACATCAGGCGCATGGGTTTCAATAGGTCAACGCCAAGTCGACGTGCTGTCGCGATTCGCTCAGTCACCGCCGTTATGGCTGATGTGTGGTCGCGCGCTAGTGTTGCCGCTTAGACGATGGCCCGAGCTTGAGCGGAAATCGTCAAGCTATTTACTGTCGCTTGCGTCAAGTAAGGTCGACATTTTTGTTAAATACCTTTCATCAGTATTTCAGTCTACTGATTCAAACATTAGTGGGGTTAATAGAGTTGATTTTCCGGTCGGAGCCGGCGAAATGTCTCAGGTTGTATTTAGTGTGACGAGCATCGAGTGATTATTACAGAGTTTGAAACGAACAAAAGTGTGTGGTCCCGATGATATCCCTACATCATTCCTTATAAATTGCTCAAGCATCTTTGTACTTCTGTCGCTTATTTCAAAATTTCTTAAATAACAGCGTTGGTCCTTGTGATTGGAAACTAGCGCGAGTGGTGCCAGTTCATAAGAGTGGACAGAGGAACAGAGTTGAGAATTACGGACCAGTATCCTTAACTAGCATTTTGTGAATGTAAGGTTATGGCACATGTGTATACCTGCATCATGTCTCATTTTGATAACAATAAACTTCTTCATCCTAATCAGCATGGGTTTCGGCAGGGTTTTTCGTGTACGACACAATTGGTTGCATTCACTCATGAGCTAGTCTCAGCAGTCGACAAGAAACAAATTGTTGATTGTATATTTCTGTATTTCAAAAAAGCTTTTGACGTCGTTACGCATAGTCTACTGATCGCTAAACTTTGACTTTACAAATTGGATGAGAAGGTTATCGCATGTATTGCCGAGTATCTTCGCTAAAGGCAGATGTCTGTGGCTCTCAACGGATGTTCCTCTGAATACGTACCTGTGACTTCTGGGGTACCCCAGAAGTCACATTCATGGCACCACTTCGGGCATTACATCATCATTTACAGCATGGTTTCCAAAAAGGATTTTCTTGCGAAACCTAACTACTAGAATTTACGTCAGACTTACAGGTTCATATGAACAGTAATAAACAAATTGACTGCATCTTTTTGGATTTCTCGAAAGCATTCGATCGTGTAGCCCACAGTCACCTGATATCAAAGCTCTCAGCAATTAAACTCAACTCACTAACTCTATCATGGATTCGTAATTTTCTTACTAATCGCGAACAGTTCACTGTTGTTGCTAACTTTTCCTCTGGCCTCTTTGACGTCACCTCTGGAGTACCTCAAGGCAGTTTACTTGGGCCTCTTCTCTTTTTAATTTACATTAACGACTTGCCGAACAATATATCATCTTCTGTACGATTATTATTTCACAGATTTGTTCACACAGTTGGCCTAACCTTATCAAACCTGAAAGAAGCATCCTCGACGTCACAACGACTGAACAATCAGTTCAGCTACACCCGAATTTATGGCAACACACAACGCTTTTAATTTTTCAACTTTGCCCCGTGCGGTCCGTTTATGGAACGCACTACCAGATACCATTGCATGCCAATCTAAACACACTGCATTTCGCAATCTGCTAAGCAATCAATATGCCGTTTCAACCGTCTAAACACGTCATGTCTTTTGTAATTTCCTTGCATTTTTTTCTACAAGTTAAAGAATTTCAGCGCTCCCAATTTTTTTTACAATACTTACTACTGTATAACATGTAAAAACGTTTACAATGTTATTATGCTATTATGTTGTTGTTTACCATTTATGGTTATTTCTCTACATATTGTATTTGCTAATGTATGAATTTTCCATGTTCTGTGTGCACTCCTTTCATTATGCTGATGTTTATTTCTTTCCCGATTCCATACTAATATGTTACCGTATTTCCCCCTTACACTATGCCTTCTCGAAGGCCTGTAAGGTACACGTAAATAAATAAATAAATATTTAGAATGTTTGCAGATGACTGTATAGTATATAAGGTCATCAACAGCGAATCTGACCAACAAGCACTACAACATGATTTGGATTTGATTGCCACATGGTGTGAAAAATGGAAAATGTCACTGAATGAGCAAAAGAGTGTCCACGTTACCTTTACCGGGAAGCGCTCATATGACAGCAATCGTAACACTATAAATAATGCTACTCTTGAACAAGTGTCAGAACATAAATACTTAGGTGTATTTTTTTCTGCTGATCTAAGGTGGAACAGACATGTTACTCATGTTAGGAACAAGGCTGTCGGAGCATTAGGTTTCTTGAAACGTAACTTTAGTAGCTTGCCACAGAAACTTAGGGAGCAACTGTATTTCACACATGTGCGCAGTACACTAGAGTATGCGTGTGTTTGCTGGGATCCATATACTACAGAACTTGTAGATAAACGAGAAAAAGTGCAGAACAGGGCAGTTCGGTTTGTCCTTGGCAATTATGACAGGATGCTTAGCATGACAGAAAGCAAAAAAGCATTAAATTGGCATCTTCTTGAACACCGTCGCTGAAACCTCAGATTAAAATTTCTTCATAACATATACCACTCTAATGCGGGGATAGCCAGGTAATTGTATTTTCAGCCGCCCACATGTTTCTCAAAGGCGAGATCACAAATTAAAAATATGTGAGATTCCTTTTGACCCTCTATTGCATGAATTATGAAAAGTCATTTTTTCAGCTTTCATTATTGATTGAATGAACAAACACGACTGTAATAATAAAGATAAAGCTTTGTGCCAAATATGGCACACCATGAACATGGCTGAGCGCTCTTGCTGCCATGGGCGGAAAACAAAACTTCACGGACGGTGGTCTTTTTAGTGCGATGTGGGGAATGAAATCAAACAGTTGTTTGCTGCGTTCAGGCACAGATGAATGTTGCACTTCCTCTATCTTACCAACGACTTGTTTGTGCAAGGTGGCCGCTTACATCTTTGTTTCTTCTCGTCAAATTCTGGCCAGTGGCCGACTTGGTTAGATCGGTCGTCTTTGGGTGGCATTGCGGCCGCTGGTCCCTGTGCTTTTTTTACTTGAACCTGGAATTCGATGTCTTGACTAGAAGTCCTTCCTGGTCGCTAGTTGGGTAGGAACTTGCTATGCGAGGTAAGGCATTCTGCAATTTCTGCTTTTAAATGAGCCAGCGGTAGTACTTGTCTCCTCCTAAGCTTCTCCTGCACCCTCCCGTACAATACCCATGCTGTTACTACCGATAAGTCTAGCATAGGCGTAAAAATTCGAAAGTGCCATTTCTTCGACCTCTGATATGTATGCAGCAAAGTCCAAACAGTGAGTGCAGCAGGTCAACACCACCCATGTGCCTGTTATGGACATTTACTACGCTGGGGCAATCAATTTCGCGAAACACCTTGGCCGAGGTAAACGAGCGCTTAGTCTTTTGGACTGGATCTCTCCCAACAAAGCTCGGCAGAAATGTCACGGCGCGGTTATCGTATCAACGCACACACAATAACTCCACGTCATCTATCGCACTTGTGAGTGCCTCTGAAGCACCACGTCCTTTACATTTCAGTTCCTTTTCGCTTTTCAGGCGGCTGTTTGGTAGACAATTCGCCCTTACCGTACCGATCGTCAAAATTCCATCTTGTGATAGAGTGACCTGCAACTTCGGGCTATTGAACAGATGGCAGCACGTTACCATATTTTGTATTTCAAGTTCATACTGTGCCAAATATGGCACACACCGATTTCGGCTTCTCTGCTGTAGTTGCAGGCAAAATTGAGAAAACTAGTAACTGCCTTGAATTGACGAGACCAAAAAATATGCCAAAATAATTTTTCTATGCTTCTGCGGTCGAAATTTTCAGAGAAAAAAAAAACAATTGCTCGTGTTTGCCCCCTCCAAGTTTCACGTTGCATCCCAAAATCTACTTCACCTCTGTTTTGCGTATCGCTCAAGAGATGGCAGCACTTGCCCATAATAAGTGCGCATAACTATGAGATTTACTCTAATGGTATCACATTCTCAACTGGGAATCTCACAAACGCGAAAAAGAATGGTAACTGGTATGTGCCGAATATGGGACGCCATGCAATAGAGGGTTAAAAGCGACGCTTTCCGCTACTCTTTCTATGTTCGTACTATAAGGGATTGAAATACTCTACCACCTGACACTGTCTGTATTTGTTCAAATGATGATTTCTTCCATGCTTTATGAATGTAATTTTGAGTGTTCATTTATATGAGTTGTACCCTCCCTGCTGTAATGCCTGAATGGCGAAGCAGGTACCCAGTGAATAAAACAAAGAAATGTTTCATTGTCATGATTTTGTTTATATGGTGTTATAGCGTAGTTGCACCTTGTTAAGCAGCAATAACGAGCATTATGTGAAATCATGCGTGCAAGAAATGCAATGTTGAAGCAACTCTTGAGTTTAAACAAAGCAGTAGTAAGCATGAGTGTCTGCTATGTAAAGAAATCCTGCTCCAAAAAGGGCTTGGCATGTCTCGTTTGTTGCTATACCTTTCAATATGTGCTATACAGATTGCTCTGAACGACATTTCAGTTGCTGCGCAACTTGTGCTGTGCTTGTGTGTCGCACATGAACAGACACCTTCAGCTTTGGAACAATGCATACTGCACAGTAAAATAGGCATCGCAAAGCAATATTCAACTATGCAAGATTGGTTGCCATTCACCTTGGAAATAACCTTTATTTAAAGAAACTTCCCTGGCGAGACAATATTCAAAAGCACAGTCAACAAAGCAAAGGAGTAACATAATGGCACATGGTTATTTGTCACTGCATGTGTATCTGTCATGCTCAACATAGACAAATCATGGGCTTTTCACTACCGCAGTATGCAGCATACTACGATTAGCCACATGTGAGCACACGCAATGTGTTATGTTGAAGTGCATGGCCTATTTACTTCATGAAAAGAAAAATAAAACATGTTACACCAGCACATGTCTCCGCCTCATTTGCCAGCGAATGCGCCGGCGCACACTTTGCAGGTAGGCAATGCGCAAATTTCTGGGCAGCCGAAACACACCAACTATGGATTCGCGCACCGCACGGCCTCTTTGAAACAAAGCTCGAGAACGCTGTACAGGGTGCGCCTGCGGTGGCACCTGTACTTGAAGCGGCACTTGTGCCTGGGCTGGCTCCTGTGCGCTGTCGTCATGTGCACCGTCATCATCTGGGTCGTCTGGCAGAGGCACGCCTGCTGCAAGGCAGAGGTTATGCAGCGCTGCACAAGCTGCAACAATAGTGGCTGCTTTCTGAGGCGAGTAGTGGAGCACCCGATACCTCTGCAGGCATCGGAAGCGGCTCTTGACGATTCCTATGCACCGCTCAACGGCATTTCGCATTGATGCGTGTGCCTCATTATAGCGCTCCTCTGCCGTGACGCGATTTGGGTGACCAGGCACAGGAGTAATGATCCATGGCGCTAGCGGGTACCCAGAGTCCCCTGTAAAGTGTTGCATGTCAGTGAACGAAATGGATACATTAAGGCACAATGCAAGAACACAGTCTACGCCAGGGCCCTTTTACAACAGGAGCGGGTCTTGGATTTATTGTTGCAATATCTATCAAACATTGACCTTCCCGGAAAGTTGTAAAGAAAGTTCAACTCATTTTAAAGAAAAGCCCTATTTCACCTGTTGTCTTGGCTGCAAATCTCATTTTCAGGTTAAGTTGGACATGTAATATTTATTTCATACTCGTGGTTTTCTGCTCCGTTCATCCCATTTGCCCCTCCCTAAATGTACATCTTCCACTAAAACTTATTAGCTCTTCTCTCTTCAGAAGTGTTATTTTATAAAACACTTCTAAGGTCTACTCTTGAATATGCTGCCAGTATCTGGGATCCCTGCTCTCCCTTTCGTACCTCTTCTCATGAACGTACCCAAAATCGAGCTACCCGTTTGATCCTTTCTAATCACTCCAGCACCACATGTCGCTGCAACAAAAAAATCACACACATTGCGACACAAAGCAAAATAGCGCAACTTGCACCATTCTACAATATATACTACACCGATCACTAACGTCGATGCCGAAAGTTTCACGCACACGCTTATTCCTTTGTTCCAAGGACAGTGATAAGGGACCAGGTCCCCGAGTCCATTGTCACCAACCCTTTTCCACCATACTTGAAAACTGCCATTTCGACGTGTTCTGTAGAATTCCACCCCTGCCTGTAGCGCTCCACTTGGCATTCAGTGTATTGAAATTAATAAATAAACAGCATAACATGTCAGCTGTTGTATACATGCTGGTACAAATATCTGCCATTTAAGAGAGACTGGTTTTTCTCGATAGTCGCTGCAGGTTCATTAGGTACCGCTGCATTCACAACACATTTCGAGCAAATCACGCTTTCTTAAAGCTTGCTAGGATGCAAAATTGTTTGACTGTCTATGTTTTACATGTGGAAGAAGCACTGCTACTTTAGGTGCACTTACCAAGCAAGACTTCTCCATGAAGTAACAGGCCACGAGTGAGGCGGCGGCGAAATGTAGAATGCCTCCAGACGAAAGAATCGTGGCACGATCCCGGAAACCGTGGGTCAATTTCCAGGATATTCAGCTTCGCGTCGCACACCTCATAAGGGAAAGCAAAGAGAAGGTGTCAGTGCCACTGCAACAAATATGTGGCACAACCTATTTCTTACAACACTACTTGCCAATCAGTTACTGTTCAGTCAGTGAACACAATTACAGAAAAGGAGATATCAACATACGCAGTAGGCAGTTGAACTAATGATCAGCATGATAACAGTGTCATCTTCACCTACAAATGCTATGTTGGCATGTGTTCACATGCTCATCTATGGCGTGCGGTAACAACACAATGTGCAAAATAATTCCTTTGGTTTCTTCCGTCCATATTGTATAAGATTCTGCTAAAGAGTGCCATCTGTGTGTGTGTTTTTTTTTTCAGACAAAGTGCCTGTTACAAGCGAAAGAACGCGGAAACAGCATGTGCCGTATTAACAGCTAGAGCAAATGGGTGTCCACACATTCTCATTCTCCCTCACACCATTTTCATTGATGGGATGCTCCTTTTCACGTTTACAGTCTGTTGGCCACAATGCTTTAGTTTTACGTCGAATAAGAATCACAAGGGCTCGTCTTCTGTTAGGATCACTCGCAGACGAAGACTCCCTTCACTGCTACGGCGTCTATTCCGGTTTAAAGGTACGGACACACTAGCGGCAAGACGCGCGCGGCACGCCGCCGGTGGCAAGAACGCCGCGCGGCAGAGAGGCCACATGGGTTGTGCGCGCGGTGGCCGCCACGGAGTCAAGTGACAGCGCTGATCTCGCCTTGTCTCGAACTGCGCGAGCATAGGCGCGATATCGCGGTTGTCGCGCGCTTTTTCCTTGCACGGTTAGCAGACAGCGCGCTGATCGCGTTGATTCCTGCAATGGCAGATGCAGACGACGATGTTCTGACGACGATGAGCGTTTTGGTCATTGTGTGTTCTCTGCTGTTGCGACGGCGGCGCGCGCTAAAGGCACGCAGACGAAGCACTAGCGCTATTTGTCGCGGCTGGCTCGGAGCGCTCGGTCGTCGATCGTGGTTCCGCCATGGCCGCTGGAAGTTAACTTCGGCAGTAGCCAAGAGGTGGCGCTTAGGAGAAAGCCCGGACGTCTCTCATTGGTTCGCGGCACGCGGCAAGCCATCGAAAATGGCTCCTCGACCCATCCTCTGCGCGGCAGACCAAACCGGTTCCGCGGCAGGTTTCGCGGCACGCGGCGCGCCGCCGGTGGCGTGCCGCGCGCGTTTGGACGCTAGTGTGTCCGTACCTTAAGTCGCGCGTAATGTGTTTACATTGTAGCATCGAAAAGGCTATTCACCTGTGATTGGAGAGCGCTGAAAAAGTGCGGCCGTGTTCTATGCAAAGTTCAGTCGTCATTACACATACAACACAAACGCTACTTTCTCTAATAGGAACGCAAGTATTACCGGGAATTGATGAAAAATAACGAAACGAAAGTTTTTTACAACGTGCACTCGCGCAAACACATATCGAAAATATTTGTCAATGAACAATACTCACGACCGTGCAGTTGAGGGCGTAATACCCTTTACGGCTCCAGTACGATTCCGTTTCGCCTGGGCCGAGCTTCTTAGGGTGAACGATGGCTATCAGACTCCCGTCCACACATCCTAGAACTCCTGGAATTTTTCCACGGCTAAGAAAGCCTTCCTTGACGGCGGCTTTCTGTTGCGCCGTGGATGGGAATCTAACCCATCCTTTTTCCTTGCCCACAACCGTAATGGCCTTGGCGACGGCTGTAATGATCCGGCTGACCGAAGGCTACGACAGTGCAATCGCTTCTTCATTCCCGACGCACTGTTGAAAGCTCCCGGTGGCAAAAAACCGCAGCGCGCGCAGCACTTTCATCATAGTGTCGACACCACGCAATCTTTGAGGTCCGAGATGTCCTTCCAGCTCATCGCAAAGACGTCACACTTTGTCTTTGGAGAGCCTAAAATACCTTCGAAACTCTTCTTCGGCCATGCCGTACGCGTCGCGTCGTTGCCTCTCGTCGCGTCGTTGTCTTTCGGCACTCGCCAGCAGCACAACCAAGGGAGCCGCCATTGCCGTCTCTGTCTCGTCTCGTCTAGGTGCCGGCTCGTCAGCTGGCGCGAGATTAGCCGGCAGCCGCGGTTGCCCTAGCAACCCTCGACATCATGCTCGCCCCCACGCGCGACTCTCAAACGAACCACTTCTCCGCGGTTCCACTCCTAGCAGGGAACTGGTTCCTTTCCAGATGATTGGCAACCTGTGTGACGTCATCAAAATTTGTCGTCCCGCCCGCCAGGGATGACGACATCGAAGCGCCGACCAATGGCATCAGCCAAAAGGAACCGGTTCCCAAAGGAACCGCTACAGAATACGGCCCCTGAGCTCTAAACTGCGTGCGAGCTGTTATGCGGGGCAAAGCGCAAAATTTTTCCGTTCTTAGGGCGAGGAAAATAAGGTGCCTAATTATTGTTGTATTCTGTAACAAAATTTTGGTCGTTCTCACCAGTTCGGTTTTTTTTTGCTGTTTTCTTTTCTAAGGGAGCGCTAACAATCCGCTATGACCTCGCACAAGCGAAACAGGTCTGATACCAAGTAGCTGCAGTTGGTGGGGCTAATTTTTTGGAATGCAGGTGCGGTTGTTGTCTTGTACCAAAGGCTTCCCTGATGATGCAGCTTTAAGTAGGGATGGTAATTTTATGTGCCCTGTCATGGTTTGTGCAACTGTACAACACCTGCATCCGTCATGCTCGCCCTGTTATACGGGCTTTGACTGCACATGTAGTTGAACATAACTACTGTAGTTCCTCATTTTCCAATGAGTGCAGGTTTAGCATCATATGCTGCTTGTTCGAGTGCTGTAGGCTTGTGTTCTGAATGTTGTACTCTTAAGTGGTTGCACGATACAATTGGCCTGGTGCATTTTCTATTTCATTTTGAGAGGACTTTATATCTTCGCAACAGTGATGGCATGGGAAAGAACTACAGCCCTTCTTACTATAACATCTATTTTGTTTTCAATGTGCAGGTGGTGAAGGGCAGGCGTCTGCTAATCAGGCAGTCAAACGACCTCGCCAGTTGGTTGCCAAGCGCGGCCGACCCAGTAGTGGCCATGACAAACAAGACCAAACTGAAAGTGTAGAGGACAATGTTCTGCGTGCTTTAATAATATATGGCACCAACACAGTGCTGTAAAATCCTTCACAGGTTACGTGCTTACGTGGTTACCCGATGTATTCGCTTCTGCAGTCTGCCCATCACTCAGTGTGGCCATTGCGGACTTGCATGAGGTCTTGAAGTTTGATTGAATCGAGACAGCGAAAATGACAGGCTAGAAAAAACGCGAAACACGCCTTCCGCCCAGCTGAAAAGCCCAAGTTTCGCTTTCGCGCCGGGTCGCATCTCCCGGCGTGGCAGGACAGGCCTGCTACTTCGCGGCGCTTGGGATAGATGGCGCGACCGGCGCTCATCAATATGGCGGCGCGCTTTGAATTCACTGTGGTCTGGTGTATAGCGCCACCGTTAAACTGCGCGACGCAGCCTAACTAGATGACGACGAGGAATAAAGTTTAATGACACATGAGAAAAAACAGATATTTAAGGGGGATCACGCTTTAAAGTGTAAGTTCAACACAGTTGGCGGCTGTTCTTTTTTTTTGGGGGTGGGGGGGGAGGATTTTCACACAGTTAAAACAAATACTCGGCATTTCCGAGGCAGCCTGAAATCCCACAACCTAACTTATGAGCACCGCCTTATAAGTACTACCGAGGCTTTGCTGTGTTCTGTCGCTAATTAAAATTAATATGTTGATAATATATGTTCTAAGGCAAACCAAAAACTATACTTTTTAAAGAAAAAACTGGAATGCGCTACACGGGACATGAAATTAACAGCCTACAAAACTTTTGTACGACCAGTCTTGGAGTACGCTTGTGTTGTGTGGTCCCCTCATCAGAAAGTCCTGAAAGCAAAAATAGAAAGAATACAAAGATTGGCAGTCCGTTTCATATGCGGTAAATACCGACGCATGGAGTCTGTTACAGCCTTGTTAAAATCGTGTGAACTAGAGCCTCTGGAGGAACGCAGAAGTAAGCATAGGCTAAAGTTTCTTTTTAAAATCATGAGTGGGCGAACGAAAATAAACAAGGATCTATATCTACAACGCCCAGGACGGAGATGCGATCGTCTAAACAATAGCAGAGCTATTCAACCTTATTTAACACGTACTGATGCTTTTCGTTTCTCCTTTTTTCCTGACACAATTGAAATGTGGAACAGCTTGCCTGATGCAGTTGTGAGCAACGAGGGCTCTGCCGAATTTGAAAATGCGTTGCATACTTTCTTTTACGAGAATGTATACTAAATTGTTGCTGCGAGCACTTTCGTTGACTTTTCTTTGTATAACTACTGTTATTTGCTTTTGTTAACTTCCAAGAGCGCCAGTGCATTTGTATGTTACATAGAAAGAAAATTATGTATCATGTATTCTTGACACATCACCCTCCCTGTAATGACCCCAACAACGGGGTTGACAGTATCAAATAAATAATAAAAATAAAAATTATATTATTGGGTTTTTACGTGCCGAAACCACGACCTGAGGCACGTCGTAGAGGGGATAAACTCCGGATCATTTTGATCACCTGCGGTTCTTCAACGTGCACCTAAATCAAAGTACACGGATGTTTTTTGCTCCCATTGAAATACAGCCTGATGCAGCCGCCGTGGCCGGAATTTGACCCTGCGACCTCGTGCTTAGCAGCGCAACGTCATACCCACTAAGCAAACACGGCGCCTATGTTCAGTCGCTGATGTGACTCGTATAGAATTAGACACTTCAATGCATTCACTTCAAATTGATGCACTGTTTACTGCAATGTGCGTACATATGTTTCATATTTGGCCGTAGCAAAAAGAAAAGCTTTAGCGTCTACATTAGGCGCCTCAGCCGCAAAATACGTCAAGAAAAGCCGCCAGTTTCTACTTTATTCCCCAATCAAACAGGAAATGCCGAAAATAAGAGTAAAATGGGTCTTCTCGCCGCAGCGGCGGCACCTTGGAGAGTCAAAAGCGCATGAGCTTCGATTACGAAATCCCGTTCCCACTGTCTCATTTCGGAGACAGGACGCAGAATTTCGATATCGCTAATAGTCAGTACAGTTCAGGAGGCATAAAAGAAAGGCGAAAGTGGTACTGTGCGCTCCTTGTGAATAGTAAGGCCCAAGCCTTTAGTGGCTCATGAGTGTCCGGGCGCAGTCCGTGGTGGACGCAGCAAAGCGGTGATCACCGACGAGGGGAGGAGGGAGAGGAGGCGCCATGCCAGTAGCGCTGTGTGAGTGCCATGGGCGCGTGGGGGTGCGCGCACATCAGCGACAAACCTTGGAGCCATATGGCTGTGATTGCATCCCATGCACGCGGCCACGGCGGCGTCCGTTCGCAGAACAGTTCAGACAACAGCAACAGAGGCAGGCATACATAGGCTATCGCCTATCGCAGTTTAGCTCAGCAAAGTGCCCATAGATTTTTGCAGTTTACCACGCCTTTATACCGGGTGTTCAAAATTAAGCTTTGTTGTTTTCTTAAAATAAGGCACTGGGAGGCGCGCGAAGACCACCTGTGCAAATATGTGGCCAGGGGGACACAAAGTGAGATGATAATTAGCGCTCTCAGCAGCCCAATTAACTAAAATTGAATAATTTGTATCGAGCGTAATGCACACGGTCGTGGCTACAAGAAGAATGCTTTATTGATAAAAAGGGAACGTATTTATAGCTGCGCTGCTCTCTTCGTTTGCACTGTGTTGCTATCTTGGTTGGCCGTTGCATCCTCCTTTCTTCGAAGAATGGAAACACTGAAAACACGGAAAGCACTCAACATCGAAGAGTAGCAGACAACACTCCTAGGTTGTTTCAGTCTGCCGGAATCCGTGCGTGTAGGCTAGGCGATCTGGTGGTCTTCGTGGTCTGGTAGATTGCCTTAGTGAATCTGGGATGTTAGGTGGGCCGGGTGTGCCTGCTGGTGGTCGATCTGGTGGGGCCTGCGAAGGTTCAGGCGGCTGCTGCGAGGCTGCGCTCGAAGATGAGTCAGGGGTGTCGTCGCAGTCGTCCGCCTGGTAATGGATGGCTCGATGGAACGCTTCTGATGTTTTGCGAAGGTGCCGTCTATTTCGACGGAAAACCCGGCCATCCTCTGTCAGAACGGTGTACGACCTTGGGGCCACGAGGTCTTGGACTTGCGCCTTGATTTCCCATCTACCATTTCCGAGGATGCGGACGACGTCTCCCTTCTGTAGTGGAGTTAGTGTTTTTCTTGTGGTCCTTGCTTGGACATGTTTTTGAACGGGACCTGATGATGACGCTGCAAAATCTGGAAGTAGCGTTCTGAGATTTCGTCCCATTAGCAGTTCCGATGGTGATCGGCCATCCTCGAGAGGACACACCCTGTAATTGAGAAGGTCCAAATAGAAGTCCTCTTTCTTGCTCCCAGTCTTGCCAAGCAGCCGCTTGACCACTTGTACGCCCTTCTCGGCGAGTCCATTGGACCTGGGAAAATAGGGACTGGAAATCATATGCACAAAGTCATAACGAGCCGCAAAATCTTCGAACTCTTTTGACGTGAACTGCGGGCCGCCATCACTGCAAACTTCTAGTGGTAATCCAAGCCTTGCAAAGATCTGACGTAGTTTGTAGATGACAGTCGTTGCAGAGGTATCCATGAGATGCTTGACTTCCGGAAAATTAGAGTAGGCGTCATAGACAACGGAATAATGCTTTCCGGCGTGTTGAATAAGATCTGTAACAACCCTCGCGCATGGCATGTCTGGAACGGTGCGTTGGCACAGGGGCTCGTCAAGCTGTCGATACGCAAACTTCTTGCAAACGTCACACCTGTCAATGAAGTGGGCAATACCTGTTGACATTCCTGGCCAATACATCAACTTGCGAGCCCTCGATTTGCATTTTCCTAAGCCGAGATGCCCTTGGTGCACTCGTCACAGCATCTCTGTTCGCATGCTTGCAGGTACGACTACTTTAGTTCCCTTGAGGAGTACTCCATTGACTACAGAAAGTTCTTGTGCGAAGGACTTTAGCTCACCTTCTACAGGTATTGACGACGGCAGGCTGGAAATTACGTCTTGCGCTGTTGCATCATTGGGCGTTGCTGCCTGCAGACGAGATAGGGTGGCTGGTCCAACAACGGCAGTCAGAACGCCCACGGCATGAACTTCAACGTCCGTTGAGCCTTTTTCTGGTTGTTTCTGCGATGGGATTCGTGACAGGCTGTCGGCAACAACCAATTTGCTGCCAGGAACATACTGCAACTCAAACTCGTACTTCAGCAGTCGAAGAAATAGTCGCTGCAGACGGGGTGGCATGTCGCCTATTTCTTTCTTTGAAATAGCCAATAATGGGTTGTGGTCGGTTTCGATAACGACATGTCTTCCAATAACATAATCATTAAACTTTTCACAGCCGAATGTTATGCCCAGGGCCTCTTTTTCTATTTGGGCGTACCTTCGCTCAGTTTCTGTGAGTGCTCGCGATGCGTAGCCTACCGGGCGCCAGTCTTTTCCATGTTGTTGGAAAAGCACTGCTCCAAGTGCAAATGCTGACGCATCCGTCGACAGTTTCGTGGAAAGCTCGGGATTAAAGATAGCCAGGACGGGTGCTTCCGTCAGCATCTTTTCGAGCAGCACCCACTCACGCTCGTGAACATGCGTCCACTCGAAAAGTGTGTCGTTTCTAATCAGGCTGCGCAGGGCCTCAGTGTGGGCTGACAACAGTGGCAAGTATTTCCCGAAATAGTTCACGGTGCCAAGCAAGCGTTGAACGTCTTTCTTGGTCGTTGGCGGAGGGTGGTTTAAAAGGCACCTTTTCAGGTCGCGATTCGGCTCAATACCTTTGGAACTAATCTTATCACCCAAGAAGCTGATTTCAGTACGTCCAAAAATGCACTTTTCTGCATTCAAAGTTAGGCCCTCTGCCTGTGCCCTTTCCAGCGCTTTGTACAGGCGTTCATCGTGCTCCTTTCGCGTAGAACCCCACACTAGCACATCGTCAATGTACACACGTGTTCCCGGGAGGTCGTCGAATATCTGGCTCATTGTACGCTGGAAAACTTCGGGTGCAGATGCAATACCGAATGGCAGTCTGAGATACCGATACCGACCAAACGGTGAACTGAATGTGCAGATTTCTGATGTTTTTTTGTCGAGGGGAATTTGATGGAACCCACTGTTTGCATCGAGTCTGCTGAAATACTTTGCATGCGCTAGATCACCTTCGATTTCTTCCCGGCATGGTAACTGGAAGTGCTCTCTCTTCACCGCCTTAATTATTGCCCGCGGGTCCATGCATACTCTTAAGTCTCCATTTTTGTTCCTCACGATAACCAAGGGACTTACCCAGTCTGACGGTTCTTCTAAAGCCCCTGCATCTACGCGCCACCGCCGGCCAAGCTAAGTACCGCCAACCTACCCTCCTCCTCCACGCTCCTCTCCTCTCACCCCCTTAGCTTCCGGCATGAAGCGGAACTTACGTAGCTTCAACTTCCTGTTCCGAGTGGAAGTGACGCTATGTTTTTAGCGTTGTTTACTTTCGCGTCGATAGAGAGGCTTTAATTGCACCAGCTGCGGTTGAAACTGTGAATGCGATTCCACCCAAGAACCACCGCCTATTGTAATCGGCGACCTGGTCGTGTTCGCTGCTTCGCGTCAACCTGCGACGGGTTATGCCACGAGAGACAACGTACAGTGGAATGTAGTGCCAGGGCGCTTGGAGACCGCTCCCGTTTTTCGTGCATTTGGAAAACAGCGGCCGCAAACTACTACTTCAGCGGAATACAACAGCTTGTCCTCTTTGAATTCTTCTTGTTTTGAAGCATACATCCCCTCCAGCCAGCACGTATGGAGGGACTTTAGTGAAGGAGTTCGCGACGCCAATTTGTACGGCAAACGCATGGAGTTTATGCTGTTGATTCTGAGGTTGAACTTGTCTCGTACGATCGAAGGTAGCGAACGTCCCAAGTGCGTGCACTACGTGAAGGACTGCAATGACGTGAAGCTATGAAATATAACAGGTTCAAATTTGCGTGGAGGGCATTCAGTGACATGGTGAAAACAAGTGTGCTTTTCTTGTGCGATATGAGCGGAGGTGTGCAGTGAATTGGTGCGTGTGCGCGTGTTGTAACGCGTGCAAAGGTGGACGGCGAATTGTGTGGATGACGCGAGCAGATGCGCACTGCGAATTGTGTGTTGTGACGCGAGCATCTGCTCGCGTGTACGGCGAATTATGTTCGTGTGTTGTGGCGTGAGCAAAGGTGTACGGCGAATTGTGTGTTGCAACGTGAAATTACGATGGCTATTTTTTTTTATTGCGAGTGTTCAGGAGGCGAACGCGGCAGTATTTCGGGCGGTAGGTGTGTCATACTTCTGTTGTCGCGCTTGTATCCGTCCCTGGCCTAAGCGCTAAAGCACTTCCATCTACGCGCCACCGAAGTTTTATGCCGGCAGAAGCGAGGATGGAGGGGTTTTGTTTAGCCTTACTTACAGAACTTTACTCAAAGCGTCCAAATTTTGATGTACGTCAGTTTAGTTATTGGTAGAAAAGACACCTACTTGTTTGGTGAAGTGGAGCAGCGTTGATTTGCTGAATGCTTTCAGAGTTATTCAAGCTTTGTGAAGTAAATGTGAAATTGGCTTACACCTACTGCTATTGTATGAACAAATACTGTGCGTTGCATGTACCACTCTGTCAACACTTCATATGCCTACATTTTGTATATATTCTGTTTGTAAAGGCCAACTGTCCTCCACCTTGCAGTAAAAAGAAAGTTCATACAGGTCGTTATCGCCGAGAGGCGCCGGGGCGGGTGATTTCCAACGTGCCGGACACATGCAGCAGCCGATGATGCAGCCACAGTCCATGGCTCTCCGCACTTTGTCAGCGAAAGAGGACGACAGGCAAAGCGTGTGGGCGCAGCGTACGCAAACAAGCGCGTAGATGCACGCGAATGACGCTTGGTGGAATGGCTAGTGCGAGCAACTCAGATTTGCACCGGTTGCTTAGCACGGGCGCCTCACCATCGTCTGCAATGGGAGCGGAAATTCTCGCAGCGCAACTCCAGGAAGCGGAAACGCCGGAACCGGAAATACCGGAAGCGGAAATGCCGGAACCGGATTTGGTGTGAGGGGAAAAGGCGGCGCACACAAAGGTTGGCGCTACTTAAGAGAGCGGCGGTGGCGCGTAGATGCAGGGGCTTTAGGTTCTTCCACCTTCTCGATGATGTTCGCAGCATTCAACCGGTCGAGTTCTTTCCTAAGCGGCTTTTTGAGGGCGAAAGGCACACGCCGGGTTGGCTGAACCACAGGGACAGCGTCCTTCCGGAGCACCATTTTGTACTCGCGCCGCGTACTGCCTATGCCCGTGAATAGCCTTGGGAATGCCTGCTTTAGGCTTCCGTATGTCTCGCTGCTGTCCACCGAGGTCACTCTGTTGACTAGACCAAGTTGCTCACTTGCCCCGAGGCCCAGAATAGCTTGCTTCTTCTTTACTATGAAGAACTCAAGCAGTACACGCCGTTTACCTAACTGCACGGCGAGGCGAACTTTTCCACTGTGCGGTATTTCGCCGCCCCCGTAATGGCGCAGGATGCTCCTCGTGGGGTACGGCTGCTGTCTAGTTCCGAGCCTTTTGAACAGCGAACGCGGCAACAAGTTAGCCTGTGCTCCCGTGTCGACCTTAAGCCAGGGGGCGGACACTTCGTATACATCCCATTGGCCATTTTCGAGCAGACGCTCTTTCGACGCTAGCGCCAAGGTCCCCTTCAGTTACGGCCCTAACCAATGGGCGACGCATTAAGCAAAATGGCGGCGCACATGATTGTTTACGTTGTCATGGCAACAGCAACAGCAGCGGCGCGGCACCTCCTCTCCCAAACGTTTTTTTCCTTTTTGTTTTTATTATGCCGACCCGCTCCACTCCCTTTCCCCATGCCGCGCGCGCCGCTCACTTTTTTTTGTTTTTACCCGTAAGCGGCGCGTTTTTTCTTCTTTTTTATTGCGCGCTTGTTACCGCGTGCCACGCGCCAGCTCGCAAGCAATGCGCGCGCTACGCCACGCATTGGCATTGCTTGCGAGCTGGCGCGTGGTGCGCCGTGGGCTATGCGTTGGCAGGCACGCAGTCTTGCCCATACATATATTATACCAGCATGTGCCGGAACATAAAAAAAATTCCACTTCCAGCACAACAGATGTTTAGTCTCGCTTTATTGACTTCGTTTCCGAAGAGCGATTTTTCTTACAACGTAGTGTGATACACGCTCAAAAAACGAGCAAAAGTGAGAGGTGCATGACATATACAAGAGTACTAAAGACAAAAGTTCACAGATGGTGAAATAACAAAAGAAAGCGCTAGAAAACGCGAAGGCCATTTCATGTACACACATATAAAAACAAGATTTTTATATAACGTCCTCAAGACCTAAATGTAGACGAGCTCCTGATATGTGCACTAAGGTATTGCACAAAATTGGACGACGTGTATGACAGTCATGACAACTATAAAAAGGGAAAACTCACTAGTAATGGCAAAAACAATGACACGCAAAATACCTGAAAGATAGGATAAAATGCTAACATGGTTTGATTGAGAGCCATACCGAAAGAAAGCTTACTTATGAATCTGCGCGAAAGTATATGAAATGCTTGACATGTTCATTACTGCTGAACAAATTGAAAAAAAGATGGCAGAAAAAAATAACATTGTACTAAAAACTGAAACATACATTATCACATTTTGCACTTGGCCACAACTTGAGTAACGGTGGCAAGGCGAACAAAAGATAGTCGGCTTTTGCAGCAGCACATAGAAAACATTCGCAGAAAGGCTTATTCCTCTATGAAAGACCAGGTAAAACAAGCCAACATGACTTTTCTTTCTACCCGAATGCAATGCTTAGCAATAAAATGATGTCACTTAATGCACTAAGTCGTACCTACTGGCCTCTCCCTTGTATAATAAACACGAACTGCAAAAATCTGCATGTAGGACACTTGCAATGCTCATGCTTTCCAGAGGAAAAAAAAGCGTATCATGCCTACACATGAAGGTTGTTCGCGCGGTTTTCCCATCGGGCGTTACTGAGATAGTACACAAACACTAACAGTAATTTTTCAGCTGTTAGTTGGTTTGTAGAACGCGATACACAGAAAAAGCACTGAGGGTGGTATGGAAAGCTGGGCAAGTTACTGAAGTTGCAGAATGAGACTTGGCACAGAAAAACACAAGTCACAGACCAGGTGACAATGAGGAGGAACATCTATTTGTCAGCTTTCTCTACCGGGAAGAGGCAAGTGTAGCACAATCAAGGCGCAACGACGTCCGGAGCCTCATGGAGTACACAAATGGACAGGGCTGTGTTCGTGTACATGCGCCTTCTGATGTCCTTGGGTCTGAGCGCTCACCTGTTGCCTTTAGGCACCCAGAACAACCTTGCAGAACTTGTTTTTGAGGTATTTGTGCACCACTGCACGATGCACGAGCGGTACGAGTCGTGAAACGGGTGAAACATCGCGGAGCACAAGCACACATCTACCGAGGACCACAGAACTGACGAAACTAGCCACGTCGGTCAACGCACAGCAGCGCACGCATCTCGATGACAGTAGATAACAAAAATAAAGCGTTACATAGCGGACTAAGCAGCAGCCGGGCCGGCGGGGATGGCACGGCGGCGCGGGCGCGTAGACAGTCGAAGGTGAGGGAGTTGAGAGGGTGTTACGAGAGAGGGCGTAGGGAGAGGAGTTGAGCGGGGGGAAGGGCTTGGCCACCTCGATCGGCGCGCGTGCGCGCGACGATCTACGAGGCCATGCAAGGGAAACGGATTTTCGCGTCGCCCATTACAGAGATGGCGCCAATTTCTTGTGCCACCGGAACCGGGGAGTGTCCCCCCCCCCTGCTTAAGCTGCACATCAGTTCCTTCAATGCTCGTTGTTACAATCCAGTCGCGATTTTCGGGACCACGCTTGCTTTCAGTCGTCCTGATCTCCAGAACGTCGAAGTCATTGTCACTCTCCGCTCCTTCGACCACGTCATCAACGGCTGCTCGCTTGCTCGTACAGCAGGCGGCAAAGTGATTAGACTTCGTGCACTTGTTGCATGTTTTGCCGTACGCCGGAAACTTCCTTGGCGCATGCGAGAAGTTGCAATACCGGCATTTTTGGCGTCCGTGTTTAGCTTGCGTTCGTAATACAGGTTCAATCTTGTTTTCCTCCGTCTACGCCCTATTTTGCGATTCGGCAAGTTCCTCAGCTTTGCAGCATTCCACCGCTGTGGCTCGGGTCAGGTCTTTCTTTTAAAGAAGCTTTTCTCGCAGGGAAGAGCTGCAAATGCCATAGACAATTTGATCCCGCAGCATGAAATTTCGTAAATCCCCGAAGTTGCACGTTCTTGCTTTTAGTTGCAGATCCCGAAAGAACTGTTCAAGTGGCTCTCCGTGTGCCTGACGACGCGAGCGAAACACATATCGCTCATAAGTTTCATTACACTTAGGCAAGCAGTAGTTTTCAAATGCTTTAACAAAAGCGTCGTAGTCTTTAGCTTCCTCTGGTGATAGGTTCAGTGTATTAAACACGCCAATTGCTTCTTGACCCGCAACATGCAAAAAAATTCCAGCTTTCTGCTCCTTACTGCGTGGCTTCGTGCGCTCAGTTGCTATCAGATACAGCTCGATGCGTTGCTTGAATGTCTGCCAGGCCGCTGCAGCGTTGTCGCCCACTCGCAGTGGCTCAGGCGGGCGCAGGTCGGTCATGGTCCCGTGAGCGACCCCACTTCTGACACCATGTATCGAGCGTAATGCACACGGTCGTGGCTACAAGAACAAAGCTTTATTGATAAAAAGGGAACGTATTTATAGCTGCGCTGCTCTCTTCGTTTGCACAGTGTTGCTATCTTGGTTGGTCGTTGCATAATTAACTTTTTGTTCACGGCACTAAGTGGGTATGTTTGTGTTGAAACGTTTGAGGCAGCCGTGTTTCTAGACAGTATCAGTTGGTTGAATTCTTCTAGCCTGTCTGTGATCCCAGATAACCGAGCCCAATTTTTTATTGTCGTTCGCATGATTACGCATGGAAGACATTGAGGAGCGGCACAAAGCTCCTCCATGATGTTACGCGGCTGTTGCATGATTGTTTTAGTCTGACAACGGGGCGGAGGCATTGGCAAAGAGAATAGCTGTCCCCCTTTCCCTCTCGGCTGGCGAAATAAAAGAATCGAAGAACCCGGAACCGCTGTCGTAACACGCGACTGCTCGGCCTCTAACGATGGTGGCAGCTGCCATGCCGAGATAATGGAGCGAGCGAAGAAGCCGGAGGGCAGTGCGCGTGCGTAATGATGACTAGACGAGTGGGCATGGTCTTTGCCTGGGCTACGCGAATAAAGTTACTGCTGATTTCCCAGTATTATTCCAAGTTTTATTGAAATCGAGAGTGGCAACTGCACGGCACACCGCGCTGTCATATCTTGATTTCGCCAGCGGAGAGGGGAAGGGAATAGTTACCATCTTTGCCTATGCCTCCGCCCTGTTGTCAGACTAAAACCCTCACGCAACAGCCGCGTAACATTATGGAGGAGCTTTGCGCCGATCCTCAATCTCTTCCATGCATAATCATGCGAACGACAATAAAAAAATTGGACTCGGATATCTCGGATTACAGACAGGCTAGAATAATTCTTCTGATACTGTGTAGAAACACGACTTCCTCTAACTTTTCAGCACAAACATACCCACTTACTGCAGTCAACAAAACGTTTATTGAATTTTAGTTAATTCACACAGATGGTACGTCTTCGCGTGCCTCCCACTACCTAATTTTATGAAAACCATCAAGCTTAATTTTGAACACCCGGCATATGAAAGCCGCGAAATTGAAGTTCATTGTGCAACCCCGCGGGTATAAATCAACTGAAGTTTCCCAGAGGCGCTTGGCGTGACCTTCGATTGATTGTTCCATCGGCGATATTTCGTAACAGCATACATTGTCAACATCCACGACATGAACTCAGAATTGGAGGAGGTTACATCGCTTGCGTTGGCCTATGCCTGTTGCAGCCTTGCTTGGCTTCCGTTGTACTACAAGCATATTAAGGTGAATTGTTCACTCTCACGGAGATAAATGGGGCTTTTAACTTTTAGCGCCAACTTTCACACTCGCGGCTCTTTTAGAAGCGGATAAGTTACTCTGTTTCCGTGTGAACTTTACGCAAGTTCCGTACTGTCGCACCTAGAGTGAGCTACAACCGCTTTGCCACGCGTCTTTCTTGTAGCCTGTACTGAGCGCGACAGTACGTAGCTAATGTTCCTCTTGACCCTGATGGTGACAAATGATTATCTTCAGACACACCCGCCGCAACAGAAGAATGGCCGTTGTGGCACAGTCCGATACACCTTCTGTCCCCGGCTGCGACGCGAGGCGTTCTACGACTGGGAGATGGGAGACTGCGTCGCGGTCACCACCGCCGCCGAGCAGGATGCGGAACAGGAAGTGGCTGCACGGGCGGCAGCTCGGCGCGGAGGCCGCCGTGTCAGGGACGAGACGCCGCTGTGCAACAGCAGCCCTAACCGCTTCTCGTCGATGGACAGCTGCCGCCAGAACTGCCTGCGAAGCGAGCTGCCCGCTGAGCGGTGCTTCGACAAGACCATCTTCTCCGAGTGCCGCAGGTGAGACACGCCCGAAAGCGTCGTGTTTTCATTTCGCCCGTCAATTGTCATTCGTACCACCTGCAGGTTTTTATGTTGAATTCCAATGGCGGAGTCGGAGCAGCCGACGGACTCCGCGAGCGAGCACTCGACTCTAGAGCAGAGCAACGCCTCCAAATCCGCGAGTGGAACACAATCTGCGCCGCTGGAGTAAGGCGGAAGCGGAACTTGTATCGCCGAGTTACCCAGGATACCTTGCGTGTTGTCACTTCCTTCCGCTGTTTGCTCCCAGCACCGCCGCACCGGTCACTTGTCTCTTCAGCGCCGATAACCTGTCGTTTTTTTAAAAGTGCGGAATGGATATCTCTGCAAGCGTGCAGCAGCTTTTGCTTCCTCGCGAGTCGTGACTGGTGGCGCCTCCCAGCAGACAAACATGGTAATGGAAATACGTCACGCAGAGTTCCGGTCCACTACGCCGATTTCGGCGGAGCATCTTTTTCTGCTCCGTGGAGTGACTCCCGCTCTGAATCCACTCCGACTCTTTCATTGGAACACCTTACTCCCGCTCTCACTCCGTCATTGGAACAAACTTGCTCCGAAACGAGCAGGAAAACTTGCTCCGACTCCGCCATTGGAATTCAACATTAGTTATTGATGAATCCAACCCGGTTTTCTGTGTCCGGCTGTTTACGTGGGTAGATCCCGAAGACCGTTTACTCTAAATATTAGGGCCGATGTGCCACACTGGGTATGTACCACTGAGCATGTGCCGCTCTTCGACGAACCTCTTTGACGCCAAATTGGTTCACTCGGTATCGCAACAGCAAACGACACCTGTACGAAGCATTACGTGGATGAACAAATCGTTCACCCTTATTTCTGGCCCTGGAAAGCATATTTGCACAAAAATAATGGCGTTTTATTTCAGCCGTAGCTTAACAACTGTAGTAATTATTTAGTAATTTAGGAACTATATATCTGTTAGACTATCCTCAGCTGGAACTTTAATCCAACAACATCTACGTTCATTCGCATTACGTAGATGTCAACTCTGCTTAACTATTTTATTGATTAAAAAAGATCGCTTAATGACCAAAGAAGATTTCTCCAAAAGGCCCTTGTACCTGCTTAAAAAATTGCAATGTCCAGGTAGCTACTCGTAAAAATTTAATAATTGTTGTTCTTTTTTTCACTTAAGCGCACTTGCAGCTGCCAAATTGAAGCTTAGCGATAGTGAAGTCATCCTTGATTTGCAGAAATTCCAAGGTTAGAACCCGTTTCGATATATCAGTCTTAAAATGTGCTATAGGCAATACTTTGGGGTTACAGTTATATTTCCCAAATCCTCCTTGCAGCATTTTTAGACGATCGTAACTGGAGTGTCAATGAAACCGCGTTACGTCAGACAGAGAGTAGTACACTTCGCTCTCAGTTGATGCAATGATGTATTGCCTAGCAATGCGGCGGAGGCGCGTACCTACGGAATAAGCCAAGAGAAGAGAGAAAGTAAACAAACATCGAGAGCGATGATGCAATGTGAGGACGACATTACGCCGTATGATAGGTCAATATCAGAAGCGAGAAAGGTTAGAAGATGGAAGTGATGATGTAATGCGGACACGACATTACTAAGGTAACGTCGTATGACTAAAAAGGTGAAAGGGCTTTACATATAATAGGTCAATGAGAAGAGAAAAAAGACTGTGGTCTGGAGGTGATACGACGAGGAGACATCCGGTCAACCCACTAGAAGCATTGAATCTTACATCTGGGTCATCTGCATTTGTCCGGCGCCACCTCCTTTTAGGAAATTTTGCATTTATACACAATTTTTTTTATTGAAACGGATATATAGCATTACTGGCCCAGCCGTTGTACGCATATGTTATGTGAAAGTTATGTGAAACAACAGCCTTCTCATATAATCCGTGAGCCCTCTTTTAAATCATCCACATGTAACTTGGCTCATGCTATCATATGCAAATGGTCCACCAGTGGGATAGCTGTAAGCGTAATTTATTGCCTAACGTAGGGTTGTTTCGTACACTAGCAAGCATATATTGTGCATGACGATGTTATGTGTGTTTGCATTAAATTGCTACCATTGATGCATTGCAAATATTTCAATTAACTTTAAATATCAGTCCTGATATTGCCTTCAATGGCAGCGAAACATAAAAAGCTTACGTCCTTATAAGTTGTATATTTTCATTATGTAACTACAACGACATATTAATTGATCAGCAAGTATAGTGTCCATGTACGCACTGGCGAGCATACAGAATAAGTTGCTAGATTTGCTTTCATGTTAAGAAGGAAATAGCCGAGCGCTGGGGTCGGTCTTGTACAGCAAATCCAATGCATGAAATAAAAGAAAGTAAATGAAAGGCGCGAAGCGTTAGCGTGAGCAAGCCGCTTATATATCTGCTTCTTTCTCCTGGTTATGCGCGTCATCTTATGCTTATTCTATTTTACAGCACATTTACGTTCGTCCTGCCACACTTAACTAAATGCCACCACTCACAATGAAGTGCACGCTGAACGTGTGCCAGGAACATCCCTGTAAGTGCGTACCATTGCGGTGACAAACCTGCAAGCATAGAAGGCAATATACAAAATCCCCGTATTTACAGCATGCAAACGCGTTCCCTGTGTGGCGAGTCACTGCATTATGATCTTGCAGTTACGTAGTGTATTATAGGACCTTAATCATCGCAATGTTGGCTAACAGCGCAACGGAATATCAAGCGCATAGCAGACGCCCGCCGCTTTGGCGCAGCTTCCACAGCGGAGAAAGCCCGCGGGTGCCGCAAAGCAGTGCGGCGGCGGGGCAGTACTCCGGAAAAGCTTCACCCTTCCAGTATTCTAGGTCACCCTAGCACGCTTTGGTGCAATCAGGAACGCAGACGCAAGATCGGACCAGGGCCGGATTAAAAAAATGGGGGCCCTGGGCTCATGCGCATGCAGGCTCCCTTTCCCTGTACTGACCTCCCCTCCTCTGTCGCCTGCTACGCTGCTGGAATTATGCCATGTTTCATTTTAATTCCACCAAAAAAAAAAGAAAGAAGTGTGATCAACGGGATTATTATTATTGTTATTATTATTATAAGGCAAACAACAAAACTTGCTTGAAACGCGTGCTGTTGTAAACACCAACACATACACTCTAAGAAAATTCCCGGGTAAAACAGGAGTAACTGCGCCATTATTCCTAAAAAGGGCGCTTTCGTCCCTCAAAGGACTAACTGCATGACTGTGCGTGCCGTGTGCGAGTTTCGGAGAGTAAGTGTTTAGTCCCTGCTCAGAAAGAGAGCAATGGTAGGACGAACGGCAACAGTTACTCCCCTGGCACTTAGCTGTTTTCGTCGGTGTCATGGAGTGATGCGGCGAAAACGGTATGGTCTATAAATCGTGAATGGTTCGAAGTTCGTGCATTGTCTATTGAACTACATGGAAAGCAGCACCTTGCCTCTTCGTGAGAAAATTACGTGAAACCTAAAACTGGAATGTGAAGAGGCATGCCCTTCGTGCGCACCCCATAAGTGAGCGATACACATTAAACACGCAAGCCATTGATCGACGGCTAGATTTTCTTGGTCAACAGTACCTAAGTTCCTTCCGTTCCAAGGAGGTTGCGAACTGAAGCGATGTGTAGCTCAAACGGCACACGCTAAGTGACAGAGAAATTGCCCTTCTCTGTCGTCTTCGGTGCCCCGTTTGAGCTCGCTACACGTATACATGGCGTAGTGCCTCAGTTTAAATCACCCTAAAAATACTCGGGCTGATTTCTTTTCGCAGTCACTGATGGTTGCAAGTACACTCAACGTTAGATTCTCAGTGCATAGCTTGCTCAAGATACGGAGTCACTTTTATATTGCCGTACTTGCGTTCCCATGCTTAACCTTGAACTAAATATCCCGTCTTGTCAAACAAGCGGCGTGGTGAAATGGTTAGAGTACCTGACTTGTGACCGAGAGGGTGTGAGTTCGTATCATGCTCTCATGCACGTTTTTTTTTTTATGCGAAGCATATTACTAGAGCTCAACCCAGCTCCTCAGGCGCGGCGGTGTCGCCTTCAATACCACGTGACACCGTGACGTCACGACAGAGGAGAAACGGGGCTCCAACTCGCGCCGACGCTCGCGGCGTCGCCTTCAAGGCTGACCACGTGACACCGTGACGTCACGACAGAGGAGAAATGGGGCTCCAACTCGCGCCGTCGCTCGCGGCGTCGCGGCGGTATATAAGCAGCTGCGCTTGCCTTTGCTAGAAACTCACGAGGTGAGATGTCTCCTGGAGACAGAGCTGCTCGTTGGAATGAGAAGCGAAGGTTGCGGCGTGCTACAGAGACTGTTTCTAGGGGCTTCGCTACGGCGCAGCGACTACGCGCCCCGCATCGGACGCGGTGAGCGTCGAGCAACGCAGCGTTCGGCGCGACAACGAAATGGTCGCCTGAGCAAGCGCCGCACGCCTGAGCCGACGCCGATGACTCCGGCTTTTCTGCGACACGAGCTCCTTAACGCTGTCGCGTTAAAATAAAGGCTAGTATGCTTCGCATCCTGGGCTTAACCTTAGCTAATCCACAGCCATTTTTTTTCAGCTCATTATTTTTATTATGGTATAAATGCCTAATTTAAATAATTCCACCTTTGCGGAGCATCGGAACGAATTACCGTTACTCCCTTGAGGAGCATCGGGCAAGGGCAACTGTTAGTCCCCGAAGAAGTAAGCGCATGAGAGTAACAGTTCATCCCATGTCAGTTCGTCCCCTAAAAGACTAATGGTTGTGGCAAATCTGTTAGTCCCCAAAAGGACTAACCTCCCTACCCCTTTTAGTCCTTTTTTTCTTAGAGTGTATGTTCACTTTGTGATTAATCTGCATTCTGTTTTCAGCAAAAGCTAGGCTCTAAGGAAAACTTTAGTGCACTCAAGAGGAACAAGAACGCAGAAAAGACAACACAGCTCAGATGTCGAGCCTTCTGAAGCTAGGCTTTGTTTGCATCACCAAGTTTAACCCCGCGAGAAGACGCATGGTTGTATCCAAAACATTCTTTATTAAAATTCAAGCATCAGACTGCACTAATCGTTATACACGTTACTCTATAAATATGCAAGAGATATATAGAATACTTAAGGCAACACAAACACCATAAAAATGCACTAGAACACAGATGAAAATTACCAAATGTAAGTACCAAACATTATTTGAGAATATTTTCGTTAAAAGTAAGACAAGCAAGGACGGCACCAAATAAACGTGGCACTATCAAAAACAACGAAAATACAGTTCTTTATAAGCACGCTAAAAATCACAAGAACAAACAAGAGACGCAACGAAGATTTGCATATATTGAATCACACTGCTCAGCGTTTCATTGGCAACCTGGAGGCTGGGAGGCGACAGAGCGAACTTATTGGAACTAATAATGTATAGCGCAAACAGTCCTGTTTAAAATGGCATCTTTCGCGCCTTCGCTTTCGCGAAATCAGATATAGTCTGTTCGAAGGATCGATCGCGGAGGAGGTCACTTTCAATGGACATGATAGCAAGCGAGTTCACCTTGTCGTCACGAGGGCTCGAAGGAAGGCGATTTTTTATCAGCGACAACTTGCAAAACGATCGTTCGGTCTCATAGTTTGCCACGGGTATGCTTAAGTACACTCGCAAAGCAATAGAAAGGTGCGGAAACACATCAATAAGCTTTCTTTCGTGCAGCAACTTCATTATTTCCAGGAGACTCGTGACCTGGCACCCAGAGTTGTGCAGAAAGTTCGTATACTGAACAATTTCAGCGGAAAATTGTGGCTCCAAATCGTTTTGGTAGGCTTTCACCAACTTCTCAGCCTGCTGTGCCAGAGAGGCCTCGCTCCCAAATTCTGTCAGCAATTTTAAGAATCCGAACCTTTCGCAGAGTTCAGTGTAGGCAGCCTTTCGCACTCGCAAAGCAGAGCCTAGACTGTCAAGTACAACAATGTAGGTCTCTACGATAAAGTTTTTTCTACCTTGTAGCGCACTATCACTTTTTCCGTCCGGGTGCTTACTCAAAACGATGCGTTTGCCCTCATCCTGATAACATTGATTGGTACTTAGCATGCGTGCTCTCTCTTCAAAGGTATCAAATAGAGGTCACAAAGAATTAACAAAGCCTTCTAGAGAGCTCAGCAGGTCTACAGCAGTTGAAATGTCTAGGCCTGGTTTCTGAAGTGCTACGCTCATTTTGTCAAAGCGCTCCAAAATTTCACTCCAGAAAATCGTCATGAATGCAGTCTCTAGTTTTGTCATTTTCTTGAAGAGAGAGTGCGCTTCGTTCTTAGTGTCACCGGTTTCTTCCTCGTTCTTTCATATAGCTTCAAGACAACACAAGACTGCATTGAAATTTTTCAGAATGGCCTTACATGATGCAGCGTGTCTTGACCACCTGATCTCAGAGAGACTTTTCCAAACAAGCTGCTGGCCAATTCCGCCCATGCTGTCCAAAAGATACCTCCATCGCTTAGGTGAGGCAGCAAAGAACACATACAGTCTCTGAATTACAGTGAAAAATTAGACTACCTCAAAGCAACTGTCAACGCTATACACGCCAACTAAGTTCAGTGAATTACCACCACACGCGACGTAGACTGCCAATTCATTCAGGTGTTTGATTTGAGCTTGTAGTCCTTTGTATTTTTCTGACACATTAATCTCATTATCGTAAGCTTGGCCCCTACAATCATCAATTGAGATGTCATTGGTCATCAAGAGGGACATCACGGTATCGAAAAGATACAAACCGGTATGCGATTCAATTGGAACAAATCCAAGAAAGCGTTCGTACACTTTCCTATTTGAATAGTATCGTAAAACAACTGACAGGTGATCAATGTCAGTAAGGTCTGCAGTCGAATAAACAATTAAAGAGAAGTATTTTGCGCGTTTCACTTCGTCAACGAGACGTTCCTTGACAGCCTTTGCCATATGCTCGATAAATTCATCACAAATGGTTTTTGACAAATACGATGGGTGACCTTTTCCTTGTACCAGTAGCGTTTGATGTGCTCTTCTAAAAGGGATCAAACTTGGCAATGGCCTCAAGCACACCCATATAATTGCCATTTCTCGGTGAAAGAAAAATCTCCTCAGTGCCCCTAAACGCTAGGTTGCGCTCAGCTAGAAGCCTAATTACGACTACGCGCTCCAACACCTCTGTCCAGAAAGCGGTCTCAGTGACAAGACGCTTAACCAGCTCTTTGTCATTTGTGCTGCTCGATTTAAAGCGGGCGAGCCGTGCTGCCGCATAGTTCCCGTGCTCGACGCTATTTTCATGTGCGCAAACCTTTTCTTCTGCTCTTTTCCAATCAGAAAAGCCGTGCGTGGTGAAAGCACTGGGGTTGCTGGAAATCGAAAATAGTTTCCACCTGAAACAGTAAACTCCGAGTACATTAACCAGTGTCACTCGTTCGCCTCCCCATTTACAGCCTTTCGCACGAAAAGATGAGGTGACATACGGTGTTTCTGAGTTTTGTATTGCCTTTCGGAAAGCGGAAAATTTTCTGCCGGACTTTGTAAATACAATGGCCCTTTCTCGAGGCATGCACTCCGAAAGCTGTCAGTAATAACGTCCGGCCGCTTAGCAGGGTCACTTCGGAGAATCTCGCAACATACATAATGCTGTGGGGGTGTCTACTTCTCTGTTGCCGCAAGCAGAAGGCGTCTCATTCGTCCTCGCGAGGCACACTTTGTGGGTGGGAACATGATTATTTGAAGCCAAACTAACAGAAAACAAGTGAGTCGGTTCTTGGAGTGTTGTTTCCTGGTGATCGTCAGTAGAAAGAGGCTCATCAGGGAGGTTTGGTACCTGTTGTTCAGCAGTAGTAGAAATCGGGCGTGGCGGACCGGACACCTGGAGTTCTGTGGTAGAAGCGCAGCCGAGTAGCATAGACGTTGCTGACTCAGGAACAGGACAGGGCTCGGTTAGCGTCGGTTGCTCAGAAATATGGACGACCGAGGTTGGCACCGTTTTCACAGGATCCAGACAAACAAGATGAGTTAAACCTTGCTTCTTGCCAGGAAACCGTGGTGATGTAGGTGGCAAGTCCTCCACAGAAGCACAGTCGGTACTATTGGGAGTTTGACACGGACTCTGGGTAGAGCGATCATACTGCTCCTAGGAAGCTGCATTCAGTAGGTACTTTCTCATCTTTGGTAGCTTTTTTTCACGCTCTTCTCTTTCTAACTTCGTCTTTTGTTTAGACGCACCATTTTGATGCTTCAGACCAAGCATTTTCGCATGAGTGCATACTAATTATTCACGAGGCACTTCGTCAGTCCGACGCGACCCCAGGTGTTCAACGGTGGCCGTCCCGATGACTGGCGCACGCTTCCTGGATGGTCTGTGGCTGGCCGAGATTGGTGCGTTCCCCGGGAGCTCCTCAGCGGGCAGGCTTACGCAAGCTTAAACGGCGGCTCGGGGCTCAATCGCAGCCCGCGATCAACTGCCTTTTATAGATGCGCGCCGCGTTTGTCTATTACTAGCACCGAAGCAGACGTTCACATACGCATATAGTTCCTTGTACAAATTATTTCCTTCTCCGTACAAACTCACTCCTCCCGTTCCGGTCTCGTCTTCCTATTGGCTAGGAGCAATTGTCTGTTCTAGGAGGTTCTCGATTTTTCTTTCACCCCGTCGACGCCGAGTGGGAGAACGAAGGGGAGAGGGCGACTCCTAGCGCGGGCGAAATTACGCGCCCACCGTCGCCTCTGAGTCATCTTTTTCTACTTCTTTCTGGAAAGTTCGGCGGCCAGTCTGACCTACTTTTTCCGTCGAGCGCGCGCGAGGGTGCGCCGCCACTAGGCAGGAATGGGCCCTGGAGACAGGCCTTTGTGTCCAGCTCTCCAACTTCCCCCTTCACTCTTCCACAACCCTAACCCGAACAGTGAACATTCCATGCCCCACAGCGAGCGGACAAAAGCACGTGTGACGTCATCTTTCCTTTGCTGCCTAGACTCTGCCATCAGACTCATCATCATCTGCTATCGGACTCATCCTCCCCCGCCCAAATTACCATCACGGTAAAGAAAAGTCGAATAGGAGGCACTGTTGGGTACCGCAGTACATCCTTTCAATGCGGCGGCGGAACTATTTGAGAGGTGGAGGGTGGCGTGGTAGTGACGAGGGGCAAGGGAGATGTAGGCCCTCATCCCACATTACATCCTTAGTATGGCTTCGTGCAGCATTGTAACACTTGGTGGAGGCATTTGAAGTGGTAGCCAAAAATATAAAGAATCATCCTTGTCTGCATGAATGCTTTCAATTTCTAAATGCAGCGGTAACTATCACTATTAGTGCAAGGCCCCCACATCTATGCGGCAAGTTCCATAGCTCGAAACTGAATTTTTCCTTTAATGTTTCACAAGGCGTCTGATATGTCCACATTAGATGTGATGTCTTTGTTTTTATTTATCCCAGTGTGGAGAGAGCATCATTAGATTGTTTTTTTTTTGCGTGTCTTGTTTTTTGGTTTATTTCTGAATTTATCAAGCAGCAGTCTCATGATGCTAAAGTGACTCATGTAATGAAAATCAGCTTTTGTTTTGCAGAAAAACAACGCATTTCCTGACCCATTGTTTGACATCCCCTCACTCGCATAATTTTGCAGAGTATTCTACCTATATTGACTTGCTTGACCTCCACTGAAGAGTCTTGCATTTTCTAATACGACTACTGTATTTCCTTAAAATCATTCGGCACTTCTCATAATTTCTGTACCTTTGGCTTCTGATACTCTGCATTCACCATTTTTGCTTGTTTCTGAATAGAAATGTCTTCTTCAATTTAGAGCTTAAATTTTACCTTTGGAACACATGGAAGGGCTTGCCATTGCATATCTGCATAAAAGGGAAACATGTTTCATTAAACATTTGCAAAATCCAATTGATGATTGATGAATGCAGCTTGCAGTGTGATATGACTGAATGAACCATAAAAGTAACTCATCTCACTTGGTAAATTAAAGCACATATTAGTGTGATGTACAAGATACGTTACACTAACGTGGTGGGTTTTCTTGCTTATACAGCTAAATAATCGGTGCGCGAGAAAAAAATTATTTTTGCATACCCCTTGTACACACTGATATAAGGAATATGAGTTGGAGCTTTCCACATGATCTACTTATTTTACCTGCGAGTACGGTCAACAAAAATGTGTCCCAGCTGCTTAGTGGTATTTCAGATTATGTCAGTATTGCATATGTGCCTGTTGTCTAAAATAATTGAATTTTGAAAATGCTCGCAGGTATCTGATGTGCATATCTGCAGTTTATGGATACATGTAAAAAACTCAGCATCAAGGGCAAGTGAACGGTCCCACAGGCCCGGAGTCGATCATGGAAATAGATTCGCTGCACAAATTTGTGACCAAGAACGATATTCCACATGAGATGGCATGCATACAAGGAAGCGTTGAAAATATTGCACAGTTAATAAAACACCTACGCTATTACTATGTGGGTTGATGCACTCGTTATGCAAAACGGAGGTGAGGCGTGCAGACAGGACACAAGAGTAGAGTATTTACAAGCAAACAACACGAGCGCCGCTCACTTCTCTACTCGTGTGTCCTGTCTGCACGCCTCACCTCTGTTTTGCATAATGAATCCTTACGAACTAGCTCAGCTTTCTGTCGTTCTAAGTCTCCATGCACTCTATTTCGTCCGCATTAGGCACTCGCCTCTTGATTACTTCGTGGCACAGAAATACTCGGCACCATGGCTGTTTTTCTGCTGTGGCCTTTGTAGAAGCATGATTGTTCAAAGTGCAACAATTAAACAGATTCTTTCAGTTGCTTGTGGCTTCGCCAGTACAATTCCGGTGCGCTGGTCCGCCTGTCCAGCGATTTCCTACTGAAGGGAAACCAGCAAATAAAAACACCGCTCCGCATGCAGAAAAACGCTCTACTGTGACGCTTCTCAAACGATTGTGATGCCCCACAAGAGGTGCCTACTCGCGTGATATTCTCAACAAGGAGATACATTCGTTTACTTACATGTGAAGGTATACGCCAGAGCACTTCGGGGCTTCGGTGGCACATAAGGCACGAGTGTGCCATAGCGTCCGATGTCGACGCGCGATCGCATGTCAAACCTAAACTGTACGAAACTACTACGCATCCAAAAAATAGATTCGAAACCGAAATTCGCGTCATCCTTTTTTGCATGAATGCGTACATCGTGATTTACATAAGTCACGGACTTAGCGATCGCTTTCTGTAAACTTAATATTAACGCACCGCCTTCATAAAGCCATCAGGTATGCGTACTTAGATGACAAAGCATAAGGTGACCTGTACTTGTTTTCAGCTTTTTCAATAGTAATTGCGCTGGCCACAGTGACCAGTAGCAACAGGGCGGCGCCCTAGAGGTTCCCACTTTTCCGGCCCAGCTTTTCCTCTAGAGTTGTTCTACTAACTATATGGCCTGCTCAGGCCGTAAGGAGAGAGCGCGTCGAGACCGGCTGTGGCTCTGCGTGCGAGAGAGTGTGTTTAGAGAAAGAGTCCGATAGAGTTTCGTTTCTCGGCTTCTGCCTGGCCTCTGCAGCGGCAACCGCGTATGTTCACTGCGGCAAAAATAATTGAACACTGCGCTCCAGTTTTCGTACAATACATGGACATCCGAATTTTCGAAGCGTACCATTAAAACTGATCGCGTGTAGCAGTATCTGCTTTCTAAAACTTCCACTGTTCGCCAGGCTCATCTAGGCTCAGCACTGAAGGAAGATTACGTTAAAAAATTGTAGGACGCTTAAGCTTCGCCTTTACGGCGCAGCGACTACGCGCCCCGTATCGGACGCGGTGAGCGTCGAGCAGCGCCGCGTTCGGCGCGGCAACGAAATGTGCGCCTGAGCAAGCGACGCACGCCTGAACCTTAGAAACAGCTCGTTTCTAAGGCAACACCGCATTCATTAGAGACGCTTTTGTACCGCTTTGAAGCATCGAATTCGTGGCTGAGTGGTAGCGTCTTCGTCTCACACTACGGAGACCCTGGTTCGATTCCCACCCAGCCCATCTTGCAAGTTGTTTTTTATTCATGAAGTGCCTGCTGGGATTTATCGCTCATGGCCAACGCCGACGGCGCCGACGCCGACTTTTCTGCGACACGAGCTCCTTAACGCTGTCGCGTTAAAATATCGTATATTCGGAGGCTGCTGATGCCAGCACGTGACTGATGCGAGCGACATGCACTCCGTCAACAAAGGGCGGTGTGCACGTCGTCGAAACGCACTGCCGATGTGTCACCGAGTGTCCACACTTGGTTTCGCAGACTGGCCGCGCGCAGCGACCACCGTGCAATGCGGTTCGCCTAATTAGCTCTTTGCGGCCGACAGAGTATGGAAAGAACCAAATCTGTGGTTATTTTACTGCGGCATAGTTGTCCAGACGCTAAAATGTTCACGAAAATGAACGCTTTACGACTCGCGGCGTTTTATTGCAAGCGCCGTCGGCTGCGGCTTCGACTACCGGGGGCTAGGCCTACCGGCTCGAGCGACCGGCGGCTGCCGACAAAGTCAGCGCGCTGAGCATGTTGCTCCGCTTAGGATAGTTTACTGCACTAATATGGCCCAGCTGCAACAAAGGAAAGTTTCACGGAGCTGTTGGTATTGTTACGACGGTCCTTTTTCGCGTACGGTTAATACGGAAAAGACTCAAACGGCGCGCCGTTCTCGTCTGTATGCAATAACTGCCACCGATAAAGACGGTAGGCCTTGCTCGCTGGCCGTGGGTGTCGCCGGTTACGAAGAAACTTCTGCTAGCAGTTGAACGCATCGTCTTTTGGGAACTTTAACGCATGCATGAATATTAAGAGGCTAATTAAGTGAAAAACACATTTGGATATATGTGGACCATCGGCACAAAAGAGCATGCGAGCTCCGTCGCATGGTGGTCGCTCCGCGCTGCCCGTCGGCGACACCAACCGCGTTCGGATAGTGTTTCGATCACTTCAGTGGCGTAGTACTGGGCGCTGATTGTCATAAAAAGCACATTTTCGACATCGCTTTATAATATTTATTATAATTACATGTCAGTGACAACTGAGTGACACCAACGCGCTTTCGCAAGCGCTGTCTGTCCCCGTCCATCTTGAGCTTTCTACATTCCGGCAAAATCCGGCTGCGTTTAAGCGTGTCTCGAAGCTTGCAGGCCGAAATAAGCTCGCGGCGCTGGCATATGACAATTCAGTAGCTGCAAGCAGCGTGATGGGAACCGCCTCTTCGAGAAGCGAGCAAGTTGTGTGCTCTGATGGCATCTCCGGCAGTCGCTTATCCATGCTGTTTTCCTCGCCGGATAGCTCTTCTCGGACCTAAGCCAAAATAAAATCAGGCTCTGTTTGCAAGTGAAACAATTTATGCGCAATACTCAACAGAACTATAGCCCGCCTTTTCACGAAAATACCGCTATCAAAACCACCACAAACCGGCGTCTCAATGCGCTCTGGGGCTGCGTTCGTCGTTCGTCTGCTTCTCGTATATAACCATGTAAAGGGCGCTCGTGACAGCAGTTTTCGCACATGCGCAGCAGTATTTATGCAAGCCGACCATTGCGCTACAGAAAAAAAAATTTCGCGTCGACTTGGTGAGTTGGCTATGTGGCTATATTTGGGCTACTGCACATCTGCGACTTCGCTGCGAGTGCCGCCAAAATCCACGTTCTACAGGTGGTTCTCATCGAACAGAAACAAATTTTGAAGGCTATGTTTTAGCTGGTTGAGCCGGCAGCGCGGCCGTGCGTGTGTGCGTGCCCCCCTCCACGTTGTGCCGTTGTCTGAGCTGCTCGCTTTGATCTCTGACGCACTTCAACTTACACCGCGTTTCAGCGTGCTAACCTTTGGATCAGCAACATAGTCTGATCTCCCTGTTATAGGTTTCGTACATTAGACACCCGATGCTAGGGCATCGGGATGATCCGGGGAGTAGAGGGTGTTTCACAGCACACTGTACTAACTGGCTATTATTAGATCTTCCCTTTGAGTGCGGTAGTTGGCCGACGTTGAGGAGGATTTTGAGAACAGAAGGTTTATTCAGATTATTTACAGTTATCACACAAAGTAATGAACAGTCATAAAGTCATCGACGGCCTGCAGCAAATCGGACGCTGCGGCCCGTGGCTAGAAGAACGGAAAAATGAATGAAGGAAGGAATGCATGTCTCTTTTCTCTGTCTCACTTTCAACCCCGTTGGTCTCTCGGGGTCACGTCATTTTCGGCCAATCGTCGAGCCTGCTCAGGTGTCATCATTTTCCTCCAATGGTAGGGGCCCATGCAAGTGCAGTCGCATTCGGCAGATGGGGTCGCTCCGAGGGCTCCACCGTGACTTACAACCGGCGCTACCTTGGTGTTGCCTGCCCGTCTGAAAGCGCTCAGCTGGAGGAGACGGGTTGTGTTCGAACTACCTTTCACAGCTGCAAAACAGCTTTGCTCGGTACCAAGATCAACTACCCGTAACCGTGCCAGCCTCCCGTTGCACTTGCGGGAAGAGTCAAGCAGGGGGGGGGGGGGGAGACAATAGCTCGACGTGCGGCGCATGAGGTGGGGGTCGCCAACCTGTCTGACGGGTCCGGTAACGTGGTTGACGCACCCCGGCGCACCATAATTGGAACGCGACGGCGATTGGATATGGCCGGGGAACTTGAGTGATGCCAGGAAATGGGTCCGTATCCAAGAATGTGCGCAGAAAGGGAGAGCATTAAAAAAGGGTGGGGCGATCGTGGCGGTGGCATGAAAGGAGGGAAGCACGGGTAGATGTCACGCTCACGTGTTCATGGCCATGGCTTCTGGGTGAAACCTGCTCATGGTAAGCCTTTCTCATGGTAAGCCTTTTTCACTGCCATTTGCCTTTTCCTGATTAATTTTTGTTGATATTGCGATAGGTTGGATTTAAGAGGAAGCTTTAGCTGGGGCCCAACTCCGACACGGCCTATTAAAATACACTTAGGGCCCATACATGGTCGCTCCGCCCGTCCGTTCCGCCCTCGTCCGGCTGCGTGCGGAAGCCCGAAAGGCGGAAGGTGTCGCAAAATTCGATGCACGCTCAATCCGCACGAGGGGAACGCACGCGCACTCCTATTGGGCGACGCGGCCTGTTGACAGCTGGCAACCGTTCGGCGGAGCAAAGGTGTTCAAGGTTGGCAACGACCTTTGACAGCAGACTAAACTGGCATATTTTTGCAGATCTGATTTCAAGTTTCCGCGTTCCGGTGAAAATGCGACTCTAGGCTGCCACATCCTGTTCTGCAGCCGTATGTGTTGCATTGGCACCGTCATCCTTCTTCGAAACATTGCACAGTCGTCTTATCTGTGCCACCTTTTACAGATGTATTGCAATCGCATCACGTCGCAGCATGCGACGTATTCCCGGATGATTACTTTCAATGCGCGCTGCCTTGGCTGGTTGAACTAAACCTCTCTAATTATCCAACGTGCTGCGTTCTGCGTCACGCGACACTGATAGTGTCGCCGGAAGCGCGGTGACGTGGTTTCTGTAGTGCTAGTGACAGCTTGCAAGAATACGGAACACACGCACATCTGTCGCGGAATGCATTTGCGTAGGTCGCCAAGACGCACCTTTTTACCACTGAGCACGCGTGTGAGGCCCCGAGTACAGCTTGCTGATACGCTTGCTCGTGCTTCTTTTTTTTTTCACTCTGCTAATTTTAAGAGAGTGCTTAAAGCAGTTGGATTCAATTAATGCCTTTACCTTAAATTATTTGCTCAGCGATGACTGAAGTTCTCACCGTGTGCAAAAAAAAGTTATGCATAAGTGGTTAACTTCATGCAGCAAGGAATTGAAGGTTAAGCAGTGAATGTACAATTCATTATGACTGGCTTAAAGCAATATGTATAGCATTGCTATACATATATTGCTATACATATATTGCTATACATATATTGCTATAGTATAGCAATATGTATAGCAATATGTAAGCAATATGTATGTATGTATAGCGGTGACCTTATGCAGATATATGCATACTCATGAGATATGTTTCCAAGGAGAGTACTTATTTGAAAGCATATAATTTACATTGCTGATAAGAAAACCTATTTTGAGTGAAATCAAACAATTGCATTCTTTCTTGCCAGCCTGGCTACCCAATATGTTGCCACCTTACTACTTAACATACCTAATTTAACATTTCAACAATGTACAAACATTACCAAAGCGCACAAAATTAAGCAGTACCTTCACAGGCATGCTCCCTCTCTCACCCATGGCACCAAACAAGGATGTTCGACTTGAGATTGTTTGATACTGTCGGCATCATACATGCGTGTTCTATTTTGATTGCTCTAGATATAAAAAATTGGCTCTAATCAGGTTATATGAGTTAGTTGGGCATGAGCTGCATGTTGTTTATGTATTTATGTAGTAACAACCTTGCTAGCTCATGCACAGCCATATTTTAGGAAAATGAAAAATGCATAGCATATCACAAACAGTTGGCCAGTGCCTGTATTTATTTGAAAGCAAACCGACATTATCAAGTGTAGCTTAGCAGTGAGTTCAGTGACCTCTTGTGGTGTGAAAAGGTTGATGTAGGTAGTAGTTTTGTGTTTGTCTTTCTTACTTAGTTGCTGCTTTAACATGCACATGACAATGAAATGAAGGTGCGTAGGGCAGAAGACGGGGCCACACAAAAAGCGAGGAAACATTCACTGTCATTTTTTTATTTCCATAACAAACCAGCGAATAGTTCCTTAGGTTCAGTTTTGTGAATAATGCACAAGGTGTTCTGCGTAAAACTGAAAGATTGTAGTGCTCTATTACCTATTCACTATTTGGGTAGCCAAATGAACGATACTCCCATTAGCACTGTGAGAGCACAGAAATTTGCAGTCAAGAGGCCGTAGTGGCTCAGCCTCTGTGCCAAATGTAAAATTGTTCCAAAAGAAAACATGCATACTGATGAATTGGGTATGCATTCACATCTACTATTCAAATCCACACATCACAAGTATTCTTTCATTCCTTGGCACATTTCTCACCATTGTACAGACTTTGTTTCAGCGCTCTGTGTGTGCAGTAAGATAACTTGGTAAATCAAAGCTGCGGTTATTCACTACACTGAAAGCAACTTTGCGTGTGGGTTAGATAATATATTGCTCCTAGATATGGGTCAGCTTAGTATTAGCCGCTTTGTTTACTAGTTCACTGTTACGCCTGAACTATACGGTGCCACTGGACAATGCTCTATCCCTGCAGGCACGCTAGAACAGCTTGGATATGCACAAACAACCCTTTACATCGCACTTAAATTAAGGTGGTGTAGATTTGCTGTCACAATGTGCTTGTAAGCATAACTGCCGAGCATTCAAAAAAGTGTTTGAAATGTAAGGGTGGATGCTCAGGTTTGCAGGTGTGACGTTTTACATTTATAGTGCAAGGACACACCGATGAACAGGAAGGATACCACACAAATCCTCGTGTTGTGACCTCGCAGTCACAATGCAAGTAGTTTTCAGTGGTTTTTAGCTATAAACATGTGAAGCAATCTGTAAATTCAAAACTGTAATAAGTAAACTGAGACACCATGAAAAGCAACATAACACTAAGGTGTACACATTTTATTGTCACATCAGCTCTTTGCGGTACAGGTCAAATATGTATACAAGCTATTTGTAGGAAGTAGGAAGCCTATCGAATATAAACAAGAAACTTGCAGGCAAGGTAATCACAACAAACCAGCTGAGACGGTGGTACTATTCTACTTGTTTTCGTTTGTGATAGCACAAGTGTTCCCACTTGTGCTGCTGGATGGTTGCGACTGATATGCTCGCGAAGGTTTGGGTCATTTACATTTCAAGGAATGAGTAACTGTTACATACGTAGATCATCTTCCTCTGCCTATATCAATGACTTAACTATATGTGGCAGGTTTAGCTGTGTGATTATTGGTGTAGCTGAAGTGATGTATCACACATAGTTTCCGCGCACTACCCGATTGGCGAAAAGCATGCAGGAATTGGCCTTTGAGCTATTGGTTCAGTGGTGGCTTTCCACTAAACTGACTGTTGAAGAGGCAGATTTCACTTCATCAAAAGGCCCATGTGAAAAATAGCCTAGAACTCATGACGCCAAATACTGTCACCATGTGTGACTGAAGAACAACATGTTACAGAACAATGAGCAGTGGAATTAATCTCACTAGTATACAAAGAATTGCAGTTGCATTCAGTATTTCACTACTGGTATACTAAACACAAACCTTCATATGAGTTGTTTGGATGGCATAATCAACAAGATCCCTCTAATGAGCTGTGGCAAAAGCTAATTAAAAAGCTGCTACCCCAGGTACTGCATTGGCCTAAAATATGGATTCTCGCATGCAGTGAATACAGTTCTTAAATAGGTTTACATACAGGTATGAAATGTTGTAACTGCACCATGTGATAAAATTTCAATACGATCAGCTGACTACCACGTAGAACATCTTTAATGGGTATAGTTGGTGCAACGTGCTTTGATATTAGAAGTTGCGCTGTTTTATTCGCACACACATGCACATAAATGGAAGGTACACATACATTTGTGTTCACGTGTTACTGTGTGCATCAAATGAACAGCACCACTTATACTACAAGCCATAAAGATAAATACTTTTTTTGTACCAGTCTAATTCCGATTAGCTACGCAGTGATTTTTTTTTCTCACATGCAGCAATTCAACTCTATGCATAAGTTAAGCCATGGCTGTCATGCCCAGAAAATCATAAAATAAAGAAGTGACCATGTGTACGGGCCTAAAATTGATGGTTTGGCAATATCTTGTCTGGCTGGGTAGTAAACTTCTGTCAAAAAAGAACAATTCAGCACACTGAAAAAGCAGTGTGGCTAACATAATATAGGGAGCAGACACTCTGCCTGCAGAGTAACTTGAAAATTCTGCCAGCAGTTCGTGTTCATTGGCTGGCTTCGGTCACATAACTAATGCTGAGATAACTGTGAAAATCTGTGTTCAGGATAAACTCATAGCAGCCAATAGGCACGTTTTGTATTGTGATAGCAGCTGACTTCTCAGGGACAACGCACTGTGGCCATGAACATGCTAAAGAATGACAAGAGGCGAGGTGCCCCTTTCTATAGTCTGGCAGCGCAGCTGAAAACGGTTCAGTTAATGTGTGGAATCGTGGCCTATTCAAAATAAAGATCAGTCAGATCGCCACTTATAGCGTCCAACATCCCACACCCATGAATGATAGGTAGCAGTAAACTTACTGGCAGATGAAAGTGCAGAAGAAAAACATTTAATGTACATACTTTACAGGCCCAAGTCAGATTAATGCACATTATTTGCTAATGACTGTTGGCAGAATGAACACGAGGAAAGAAAATAAAGCACTTATCAGGCATATAATGCTGGTACTTGTGCTATTGTTTGCTTTAAACTGAAGGCTCGTGACAAAACAGGCAACACAAACCAGATAATCAAATAGGGTGGATAAACAAAGTAACCACAAACTTTAGCTTACCCACCAATTCTGCCTGCATTAGTAACGTGACCATGGCTGGCCAGTGAGGAAGAAAGAACTCTGGGCAAAATTTCTTTCACGCAGCTCTGCTGGCTGCTAGCAGAATATTATATAACACCATACCTGTGACACTTACTAGTTACAACTTGTCCCACGTGTTCATATTTACATTCATAGTGCTTTTTGTCAGCAAATGTAAAATTTTTAGTTAATAAGAAGGTAGTATCCAGTTCTTACCTATAACATATTCATCTACCATGCCACTTGTGTCTTCACAAACAGACTCTGTGCTTAGTCACTAGTCAAAAACAAGCAGCAAGATTTTTGGCTATGTAAGCCGCTTGCATCACAAAATATAAAGTAATTTACTTCATGAAATCTAGAAATTCTTGATCTTCACACTAGTGTCCACATTATGAAAATCAAGGCTGCCAGAAATTTGCATTCATGACATTAGTGCTCTCAGGCGCGTCCACATTTCACGACAGCGCTGAACTTCTTGACGTATGCAATTATTATGATGTTCCCTAATTTCCCCCCACCGATAGAAGCATCTTCAGCCATGCAGTAACAACTTTTCAAAGAAACGATAGATGTACGAAGCGGAAAAGGCCGGTGTGATAGGGCTTATCTGTAAGGGTACTAAATATGAAAACGCGATCGGCAACGCTTCAGCACAGTTCACTTCTGAGCAAACGCACATCGCGTACAACGAGCACTTCTACACCCAGCAACGCTGCGACACATCGCACATACATATCACGGTTTGTAGCTTGCGAACACACTTCATGACAGCAAGAACACAGCTCGAACGTCGCGGTCACCTCGGCGCGTCGCAGCCGGCAAAACGGCTCACGCGCAGTATAGCACACGCAGAATGGCAGCGATAACGAGGCGATAAAAACTTATCGCTACTGATCGTATCATTACTTCTGAAAGTTTCGAAGGGCTAGCGTTCACCACATCGCGGCAACGATCCGCATACACAGAGCAGAAACCAATGCACGTGTACGTGATGGAGTTCTCGTCTGGGACGCACACGCGAAGCATGGCACAAGAAATCACGAAGTCGACGGCTTCAAATGTTTCTTCCGACGCTCTCGTAAACACAACACACACTTCCTGCGCTCCGTCTGTTTCTGTTGGCGATCGCACACACTGATGAGGTCTGGAAGGGTACACCGGCTTGCTTCTTCCGATGACTATCTCCATGGGTGCCACATATCTCTAGTAAAAATCACAAAAAGGAGAAAAAAATAGACTGTTTCTGACGCGGCTGTAGCCTAGGCCTTGCGTCCCCGCTTCGCTTCGCTTCGAGCACGCGCCATGTTTGCTGTGACGACAGCCGAACTATCCGCCTCGGACCAGCCAAAGAGAGACGAGCAGGCGTGCGGACGGGAAACTTGCGTCCGCTCCTCGCTCACCAGTAGAGAGCCATACGCACGCGGCCGGACGAGGGCGGAACGGATGTGCGGAGCGACCATGTACGGGCCCTTAAAACGCAGCAACGCTTTTATGAGATAACCCCACGACCGATGTTAATGAAAATTGCTGCACTTGAGAGAGAAATCTAAATTCCAGTGACTGTTGGAAGCGGAATTTTGATTTATGGCTTCAATTTTGTTGAAAGAATTTTCCAAAGTTCGAAGGTTTTAAAAATATATATATAAAGGCATGATGTCTACAAATGAATAGCTCTCCATCAACAACAGACATTGAGGTTCTGTAAACGGCATCCATTAGGTCATTCGAAGCGGGCAAATTAGATATGTTAATTTATATATTGCGTGAATTTTTTTACGTTGTGTACAAGGGTTCTGCAAAAGCAGTATTTACGCATTACTAGATTTTTCGAGACCCATGTGTAACATATAGATTTTCTCCGCTTTAGAGGTGCTATGAAATACAATTCACAGAATCGTAATATCATTTTTCGTTGCTGAGTTACGGAGTTGTAAACTTGATAGTTTCATTTTCTGGAAGTCTGCGATTCTTGCCAATATTTCATAAAATATTGACGACCCAAATTATTATTCGAAACCAACAGTCACTAGACCTAAAACTTTTCTTTTAAATGCAACAACCCTTGTGAAATTTGGTGCAGCGGTTGCCGAGAAAAAAAAATTTCCTTTTATATTAGCCCCGGTGACGTCGGTGCACCAGGTGACGTGAACATAACTTACCGCGTTAGCTTAGCAGGTGAAGTGTCGCGCTCCTGGCTCGAGGACGCGGGTTCGATTCCCGGTCATGGCGGCCGCACTTCGTTGGAATGCAGGTAATCCCGGGTACTTAGATTTAGGCGCACGTCAAAGAGACCCAAGTGGTCAAAATCAATCGAGAGTCGCCCACTGCGGCGTGCCTCATGTTTATATCGCGGTTGTGGTACGTAAAACACCAACAATTATTATTATGAGTACATGAACATAATTTCCTTTTTCAGAGTAACCGGTTCTCGCAGGGTTACCACTCATCAATTTGTCATTTATTTTTGGCCTTAATGCGCCGTCGCGGCGTATACCATATCGAGCAAGCTATGTTCGGGAGGTGCTCGTCGCCGCAAACGACTGTGCGCTTAGTGCCGTTTTGGGCAGTAATGTTTTGAAGCTTTGCTTAGACTGATTCATACAGTGAGTGGCATGTAGCCTTTCCGACTTATTTGAATGCATGTTCTTGGCATGGGAGAGACCTAAAATGGCGGCTGATGCAAATGGAAACTATTTTAGAGTGTGTCCCATGGGCTAATCCGTGCAAAGCTATCTGCAAAGAGAGAGAGAACAAGTTAGGGCGATGAGACAAAGTGTGTCTTGCGCAAACTGGTGATTTTTTCGGTTACCATTCCGTACGTGCACATTCACAGGGAAAGGCAGACGGACATAGATAACACCAACAAAACTGCAAATAAAAATGGCTATACTTGGCTACAATAATTTTTGCGCTTGTTTGTGTTTGGCTACATTAGGGCCACAGTTTCTCTAGCTTTGGGCTACGCCGCTTCGTCCGACCTAGCAACACTGTTCCCGGCCCTTTGGCACCGTATGTAAAGGTCTTCCCATGCCTGATTTTGAATGGCTATGCGCTTTGCGCTCACTCTAACAGTTGCACTTTCTTTAGTGGTTCATTTATTGCGCGACACATGACAATTAATTAGCTGAGCTAACGTAAATGTCATTCGTAATTATTCGCGCAATTACCTAAGATCTCATGTCAGGTTGCGCATCACGTTCGAAAGCATCATGCTCAATTGTTTCGAGTACGCAACGTCTTAAGTTCCCCGTTTTCCGATGTCATAACGCAGAACACGAACAAGGATGCGAAGGGAGCGCGCGACAGCAGCGCTCTCGAAAGGGGTAAAGAGACTGATTCTCCTCGGTGCACTATATGGAGACGGTGACAAAGTGACAAGACAGAGGTTCCAATGTTAGTTGCTGCTACGAAGAAGCGTACGTACGACGCTACATTTTCAGCCGTGCGCCTGAGTGCGACGCGTGACATCCACGGTCAAAGCGTGGGCGCGCGACGGGCGTTCGTGGAGGTCACGGACGGAGCACTTTGAAGCCCCTAGTGAGGGCGCTGCCCTTGCGCGCGCGATTAGCAAGAGGCGATTGGAAGATTGGTGGAAGTAGGGCAACAACAACGGAGGGCACACAAAAACAATCGCCCCAATAGGGGCTCAGAAACTTTGGCTACGGGAATTCTTCATGTTTTTCCCCCTTTTCTTTTTTAACATAAGTAGGACCTTAGGTAATATAATAACAAGGGCTTGGTGGCGCAACCCACCACCCCGTTCCAAAGGGGACGCACGTAGCACCATCCATCCATCCATCCATCCTAGAGGCGCTGACGCGTAATAATAAAGTTTGCGCATTGAGGTCGCAAAAGAAACAGCCTTGGTCCGATTTAGCCTGTACGCGGGTTAGCGCTGTATGAAGTCAAGGTCTATCTTAGGTGAACAGCACACTTTCTACTAAACGTGACTTTTTTTTCAAATCGATAGACTTGGTTGCACCATCAAGTGCACACGTAAGTAACGACACCTCTCAGATGGCGTACTGCAAAGTCTGCAAGTGCAACTTGAGGCCACACACGCAATAGACTAAAGTGCACATGGAAAGGCAGACGCACATAGATAATACAAACAAAACTGCAAATAAGAATGGCTATACTTGGCTACAATGATTTTTGCGCTTGTTTGTGTTTGGCTACATTAGGGCCCCAGTTTCTCAAGTTTTAGGCTACGCCGCTTCGTCCGACCTGGCAACACTGTTCCCGGCCCTTTGGCGCCGTATGCTAAGGTCTTCCCATGGCTGATTTTGAATGTCTCTGCGCTTTGCGCTCACTCTAACAGTTGCACTTTTTTTAGTTGTTCATTCATTGCGCGACCCATAACAATTAATTAGCTGAGCTAACGTACGCTTAGAGCACAAGCGAGTAGTCTCTCTGGTGTATTTGAGACAATAGAAAGAGTTGTTTTCCATGCATTACACAAAAAAAACGTAACGTAACAATGAACTATTAAAGCGATGAACGAAGGCATGCCGTAATAATTGGGTTTCTCTTCTCGAGCACTCAAATGCATCGCGTTAACACTAATGTACATTGGAAAGTCAGTCAACTGAGAAAAGAGAAACGGGCGTGACGTGTAAACGTGCACCCCAATATAAAAATTTTCGCTGATAGTGAATTTTTTACGGGAGAGCTTTTCTCATAGTGACATGGCTGATTTGAATCCACACAGAATGAGTAAGACCAATTCAGCCTCCTCACTCGCATGCCTCCCTACCCTACATCCATTGGAAGCCGTTCCGCTTCCATGAAACAGAACAGATGATTTTTCCGCTCATTCATATGAACTGATGCTCCGGGCACTAAAATGCATTTCCAATATCAAGTTGAGCCGCGCTTTCTAGCACCCGCAAACGATCGCATATTCACAGAACAAATGCACGTGCATATCACGGTAATGTGAACGGCAACGCACGAGCAGTAACCTTGACGTGGATGTTGACTCCTTTCACCTTAAGTTATGATGGTTCAGATAACGATATATCCTTGAATTAGACAGATTGTTGCTTTTTTAACGCGATAGCGTTTGGACGCTAGTTTCACAGAAAATCTGGTGTCGGTGTTGTCGACGTCTGTTGACCGTGAGCGAAAATTTCCGATAAAGGCAATAAATAAAGACACGATAACCTGAAAGTAAAATTGCGGGCCGGGGATTCGACCCCAGGAACAATGGGTTCCGAGACCAGCACGTTAACCCATTCAGCCACTGTCGGTCGATGGTGTGCGTGTGTGATAACTTAATGACATCCGGAGGCTCGACTTTTTAAGCCAAGGCTTGGCACTGTCAGGCAAAGCCCTTTAGCGACATCATGGGCCCTCTGGATGGCCCTTAGTTGGTCTTTAAACAATGGGGTTTGAATCCTTTTTTCCCACTGTGTCCATTCTTCAACGTGGTTGAGGAGAGCCGCGGCACACCCCGCCAGCATATGTCTGATTCCAATGATGCCATTACAATCGTTGCAGTCCATCTTAATCTCCCTCTCTGGATATATTTTGGTGCGCTCGAAAAGCACAAGCCTCATGACCCACTACAAACGGGCCCAACTGGTGTAGTGCAGAGTAGGGTATTAGCGGCAAGAATCAGGAGTGGCGCCCTCTTGCGTGTGACGTCACGGCCAGGATGTCGCTCGCTCCGTCTCGCTCGGCAGCCGCGCGCGCTCGTTCCCATCGTGTATGCTTGGGGTATGGGTGGCTCGAGCCGCACTTATTGAAGGGTATGTCGGCTTCTTTCTGCTGCCACGCCTGAACCACAGTTCCTTCTCCTAAAGCACGTGAGTCAATAAAATTTGGGGCTTGGAAATTCCAAGCTATGTAGCGTTGAACAGGGCTACTGGTTTTACAATGCACATATGCGCCGTCTCTGTCCATAAATTTTGCGTAAAAAGAATGTCTGCAAATTCAATACGCGAAGTTGTGTACGATGCTTAGCTCAACACTTAACATTCCCTTAGAATTTAGCTATGAGAGACATTGCATTTTACACGAAAGAAAATCTTGGTAATTGGCGTCAGCATGTTATCCGTGTTAGAAAGACATTGCCCAGCGAAGCTGTCATCATGATTCTTATTACTCTGGTGAGTTGTTCTAGCCAAATATGGCCATTTATTAATACGTAAAAGAAAGAGTTCGGCGCCCATTTTTTATGAAAAAGTTTGCTGCTAGTTTCACCCCTCTCAGAAACAGGCCTCCAAAAATCGAATCGCTCATGGCTGCTAACACGACGGCGCGTCATGTAGAGTATTTACGTAGTTAATTCACAAATACCATAGTAGCAATCACCTGAGAGAAAAGTTTCGTTGTTAAGATCGAGAGCCAATTAATTGCAAGCGATGGAATATTTCATAGTGGCCCTCAGTAGCCTTTATCGACAATATGGCACACCCATCACGCAACGGTAGCAACCGACTGTCGGTATGGCGAGGCACGCTTTGTTCGTGAAACCCATCAGTTCACTACAATTTCGAATTGAAACCATAAAGCATTTTTACAGCTCCAATTGGAATGGCTAAAGTATTCTCGAGCTACTACAGAGCAGCTTAAATTGTCCAGAAAAGCAAAATTCAAGCACTTTCTGTCTCACCATGTCTCGATCCAGCGTTGTTTATTTGTGCAAACGGAGAACTATTCGCTTCGTCGGTACATAAAAGAGAACCTCGCCCAACTGCAGGCAAAATAAAGTTTGCTCCAATCCAATCGCACACATTGATAATGAAAACACCACAAGACTTACATATATATTCACTTGATTTTTGACCCTCCATGGGGTAATTATATCTTCAATATGTCCCATACTACTAATGATTGACGCTTCGACTTCTTTCTGGCTGCAGCATGCGGTCCAACAGGCATATTTCCCTAAAAAATTTAGGCCGAGTAGCCTGTGTCAGTTCGCCAAACAAATTCGCCATGTATTTTCATCAAGCAACAAACACCAGTAAATTTCTCAAGTGAGTTGAACGTGTAGCACAGAAAAGGGAATATATATTGGTACATTCCATTCTGTATTCTGTAAATAGACGTAAGCCTTCATTAACTTTGCTTCAAATTGCCGCCGCTTAATATAAGCACGTGAAGAACCGCCTAATTTTAAGAAGCAGTCAAAGAAGCAAGTTGTACTTGTAGAACCTAACTGCAGTATTAGTTAAGTCCTCGTGTTACCGCCGAGCGTTTCTGTGAAGAAACGCATAAATTCGATATTACACCATGAACTACTCGTCGTGAGCAAATCAGTTTTAGCGGATTGTAACTGATGCAGAAGTCATATATAGCCAGCGTCTGCGACATACTTGTTGCACCGCGGCAGGTATCGTAACATACGTGAATGCTTATTTTCTATATTTTTGCGGTTGTCGATTGAAAAACCCGCAATGGGCTGGTCTGCCCTCCTTCGGCTGGCACTGTAGCGTTGCCTTCGAGAGCTGCATTGTCGTCTAAGAAATAAGCTCTTTGAATAAATTTTCGCAAATGAAGACGTCGTAAAAATATATTTGAAACGACCGCCATAAGTATACAAGCAAAGAGAACGAGGGCGCGCAAACGACAACACCGCCGAAAGCGCCCGGACACCGCCCGAACTGTAGCAGACGACAGGCGCGAGTCCTTGCCCTGACGTCACGCGAGCGGCGCTCGCAGCGCCCCTGTAGTTCGTTCTCGGGGCTAATAACCCCTGGTCGACGCTTGGCCAGCGTCACGACGCGTTGAACCGTTGGTTGCCGGCACTTTATTGAAGTTATTCCTATCCTATTAATGTGGTACGGGGTGGGATATGTCGTAGCTGTTTGCAATAAGCGCAGTGAGACTGCCTGAGCCCTGTTCAGTTCTGAATGTGGCAATGGGAATCGCCTGCGTCCCAGATAGTAATGTTTGCTAATGTCATTGTAAGTTATTAAATGATCTCTGAATTCCCTGGCTTGATGGTGAACGGCTTGGTTGTGACTGTCACGGTTAGCAAGTCCTCGTGCCAAGTCATGAGCAACCTTATTGAAGTTTACCCGAGTCTCGTCCACTTTCACCATATGTGTAGGAAACCACCGTATTTCAGTTCTCATATTCCCAATGTTTTCAAAAAATTGCTGCAACTCCAGCTACGTAGCCTTTATCAAAACCCTTTATAGCGCTTTAGAATCACTGTAAATACAGGCCCCTATTATTAAGCCTGATGGCTCAAGCAATTGCCGCTTGTTCAGCCATCATGGGGTCCTTGTAAACATATATAGTGATAGCGTATTGCACCTTCCCTTGAGAATTTCATACAATGGCCGTATCTGCTTCTTTACCTTTCCCCCAGGCAGCCAGTTGGTGCATGCTGCTCTGTTTCCTGTAGGAGTGCTTTAGCTCTTGCCTTTCTCCTTTTGATATTATATTATATTCTGGATGCATTTTTCTTGAGAGAGGGTTGATTGTGATTTTATTCCTAGCTTCAGAGCTTAATTCTACTTCAGTCTCTATTGAGCTCCTTGATCTATTCAGTTCTGCACCTATTGTCTGTTGTATGTTCCTGCCAGCTCGTGATTTTGTCAGTCTTTGTGTTGCGCTAGCTGCTGGGCCTCCGCTATTTCTTCCATCGTGTTGTGCACCCCTAAACTCACGAGTTTTTCCGTTGCAGCGTTACTCGGTATCCCTAGGGCTACTTCAACCCATTCGCTGTAAAAGCCGGCGAATCGAAGGTCATACGTGCAGTGGCAATGTTGCTGAAGTCGGCGAATCGCCGGGCTGCCGATTTTAGGGTTTCCTGAAGCTGTCGACAAACGGCAGCACTGATCACTTTATCTGTAGATGCTTGAATATATTACGTGTAGATGGCAGTAATGAGTTGTGTCATTTGAACGCGCTTTTCTGTTTTCGTTTTGTTTTTATGATGGTGTCTAGCGGCAGAAGGAATGGCGGCGTCTAGTGAATGGCGTACTCTCTCCGAGCGTGAGATACTGGATATCCCCTTTGATAGCGACAGCGATGAGCAGTCTCAAGGCAATGCCTGGTGTGTAAGGCTAAAGGGGGAAAAGTGAAAGCCGCTGGGAGTGCGAAAACTGAGTTGCTGCTCTTCACATTCCCAGCTGAGCGTTTCAATATTTTTCACACGATGAAACTCCTGTGAATGGAAACAACTGCACAGAGTAAAGTGTGAATATGTATCAAATGTCAATAAGTGTATTTTGATAAGCGTCCAGCAAATATTTCGCTTAGGCGCTCATGACGCACAGAAACGTGAGCGTGTGGCACGCGCGCGTACTTTCGGTGAAAAAAAAAATGCGCGGTACGATGGCCCTCACGCGTGCGCGGCGGGCGGCAACGGACGGGTTAACAAGCTTCCTAAGCATCACATTAGGTTTGTTAAGTTCTGCCTGCATCCATTTCAATAGTCCAGCCACATAAGTGAAGTGACAGAGAGCAAAGGCGTGTATTACCCTCAAAGCGCTGTCTTCCCTCAAGCCTCTGTGTCTATTGGTAATTCTCCTGAGTAACCTAAAGGCTTCATCCGTTTTATTCGAGATCTGTTGTATTGCTCTGCAGTTAGCATTGTTTCATTTTAAGTAATACCAAAGAACCATGGAATTTTTCACCTAGCCAGACTGCGGATCCTTCATGAGTGCATAAGCACACTCTTGGCTCATCTTCCCGAATGTAACCGCTCGATTTACGACTTTTTCTGCGATGTTTAATGACCAAAAGTTCTACAACATATAAACTTTTTGTAATCTGGTCTCTGTTTGTCCTACATTACACTAGGCACTCCATATGGTTATGTCGTCGGCGTATGCCACATAGTGTATGCTCTCAATTTTCTCAACATTTCTTGCAACCTTGGACATTGCTAAATTTAATAGCATAGGTGAGAGCATATCCCCCTGTGGAGTGCCCCTATTTCCCAAATTCTTAGCTTCTGAATTAAGCTCTCCCAGTTCGGACGTGGCACATGCGCGTGCCTTCGATGCTGCGTCAACTTCCTCTTCGATAGGGTCTCGCCAACAGCCTCCCATGATTTCAGATGCGAACGCAGCACATTTACGCTATCGTGTTCCACTCTTAAAGGGACCTTTCAACGTCTTCACTTGTGCTAGCTATGATATACTCGCCCACGCTCACACGTCTACTCACGCTCACTCGCTCACCTTCGTACTCACGTCTACTAACATTCACGAGCACTCACGTTCATACCATCATTCACACTCATATTCAGACTCGCCTGAACAACAAGTACTCTCACATTTACACTCACCCGCACTCACTAACTCACGTTCACGCTCACCTCCGCTCACCCACGTTCACACTCTCCTGAACTCAAACTCATGTTCACACTCACCTCCACTCACACACACTCACCACGTTCACACTCATTTCCACTGACACTCACAGCACTCAGTCACGTTCAAACTCACCTACACTCGCACTCACAGGCACTCACTCATGTTCACACTTACCTCCACTCACTCACAAGCACTCACCACGTTCACACTCACTTCCACTCACACAAGCACTCACTCTCGTTCACACTCATCTCCACTCACACTCACTGGCACTATCTCGCACTCACCTCCGCTCGCACTCACTGGCACTCACTCACACTTGCACTCACACGCACTCGCGCTCACACTTACACGCTTACCGGATGGTTTCAAGAAGAGCTTCTTGCCTTTGCTAAAACCATTTAGGTACCCGAAGGCGCAGCAGTTCATAGTCATAGAAAATTCCGTGAAGCGACGTCGCACTTGCCACAAAACTTCAAGGCGTTCGCAAATCAAAACACAGAAGAGCAACGGCGCCAACACGCCTCCTTGTAGACGTAAAGTTATGTAGACGCTTCTCAAGCGAAAATAAACGCTAAAGCGCGGCTGTAAACAAACGAGGCCGGGGCGTTGATCCACGTGATGCCATTAGGCCAATAGCGACGCGGCGTCGGCCACAGCGTCCGAGGAGGAGGCGGAATTCTTCAAAGCGTGGCGCTACTTTACGAAGTTTAAGGGGTTTTAGCTGCCGTTAAATTGCGCACTCAGAGCGACGAGGGCGTGAGCGCTCCGAGAAAAACCTAGCGCCTTTTCCCTCTTCATTTGTCTCTCTCTCTCTCTGCGTGCCATGCGCGCGAAGCGGGTTGCTTTTCTTTCCCATTTTTCAGTTTTTTTTTCTCCATGGATGAAGGAAATGCGTTGGCGCGCAGTGTTACAAACGCTGTGGCATATCGCATGGAAATGGAACACACGCTTGTATCAATGCACTATTTGAAAAAAGCCTTTACAAGACCTTTGAGGCGCTCTCATTATCACCGACGACGATGAGTAACACAGTGCGTTTCTAGCATATCTTCCAGCGTACCGCAAACGGGATACCTGCACACATGTTAGTGCAAGTTCTCTGTTGTGATAGTAGGTCAAACCCATCAATACAGTAATGACGTACGCATATGCTCGGCCGCACAGGCATACCGCCTGCGAAGGACTGGGTGCGCTCAGAGGATTTGGCACATGTTGTAAGTGAGCGAGAAACTGATGAGTTTATTGGCCTCGAGCTCCACCACTGGAAAAGCTGGCGCCACCGTCGGCGTGACGTGCTATTAGGGATGACATGGACATAACGGCCGCGTCCGCTGCTTCGGGAGCGCCGAAGCGAGCTGAAAACAAGAGTTTAAATTCCCTTGTACGATGGGGTCCTCATTTAGTGGCGAGATTTTCCCGCTTCGAGTGTCTCCTTTACAACGCTGGAAAGCACTACAATAGGTAGTGGCTGCCTTTGAAGGCGCGCAACATGGTAGGCTACTGCTCGGTGCCGCACGTACGCAACGGAGCCCGGTGTCAGCCTTATTCACACGTAGCCGCAGGACAAGAAGCTGCGTGAAGCTTGGCTAGCGAAACATAAAACCGGCAAACAGTAATCGGCTACAACTCAGGTATTGTAGGGGTTGAGGACGGACTTCGGGATGAAAACAAACTTGGAGGATCTATTTTAGATTATATACAGAGAGGTGAGAGTCAAGTAACAGTCGTACAGTCATTACGGGCCGGCAGCAACTCGGACGCTGCGGCCCGTCGCAAGAAGTTCGAGAGAGGTGAATCAGGGGAAAGCTCCAGGAATCTCTGGAATGCACTGGCATGCTCCTCCGCTGCTCCCGGTCTGCGTCTTTTAAACCCTTCGAGGTCTCGGCTTAAAACGACGTTCAGCCAATGGGCGAGCCCGCTCAGATGACGCCATTTTAGGCCAATGGTAGGCGCCCGTGCGATGGTGTCATACCCGGCGAAGAGAGTCGCCGCTTGGTCCCCCTGCGGTCTTGCCTTGGTGATTCACAACTCGCCGTCACAATAGCCAGGTGGGGGCGATGGCGGACCAAGGCGGGCAGGGTGCCTTACTTTCCCGGTACCTTACTTCTCCCTGCCGTCTTGCTATGGTGGCTAGAGGGGGAGGTGTCAGCATCGGCTGGGCTGCGCCGCGTATGGCGGTGCGGCATTTTTTCATGACAGCGACAGGTGGCGCGCTGGTCGTCTCCGAGATGCCTTGGGTGATGTGTTTGAGCAATTTCTCCGGCTCCAAGTGCGCGTCGTGAAGTCTGTGGTGAAGTTAGCTTCGCATTCCCCGCTTTTGTTTGCTTGTCATAAGGAGTTCTGAGTAGCCTTCTTGACCCACACCACTGGAAAATTTTGGTCGGCATGTAGAGTAAGCTGGATGATCTCCTGGATGAGGGCCACCTAAAGGAAGTTCACGAGATGGTAAAGCATTGTGATGCGATGCCAGATCATCGTGAAATGGTGGGATCAAATAGCGACTCTCGCATACCCTGCTACGTTAGCGGGTATGTTACCAGGAAAATACTAATGAGAAAGTGCGAAGAGTGTTCCCTAGCTGTTGTCAAGAAAAAGACTCGCGCTTGCTTCCGGAAGAGTCGTGCCTTACCAACTACATGGATAGAGGTGGCCTACTTTACCCATCTCAGGCACTAAAAGACTTGGGTGCTGCGATGAAAGATGCCTTCACGCATTGTTTCAGCTTTAACAAGTTGAAGGCTGACAGCATCATGGGCCTTATTTCCTGCCTGTCAATAAATAAGCTGGATATGGTTGGCTGTGCGCAGCACAGCGTAGAAATCACCAATCATACGGTTTCTTGTCATCACGAGGTTGCACGTCCGTGTCGCAGGAGAGAACGCATCGAAGCAAGGGAAGCGAGAAAAAATGATGTACCTCAAGTTGAGGCGCACAACATAACTGCATAACTGCAAAGTTTATATCAGCAAGACCAACATGAAGTGTTTGTACATGTGAAACAGGAATTGTTCACATCACATTGTATGCCTAGAAATATCTACATATCTGAACAGAATTTCCCACCGGACAAATTATTGTTTGCACTGCACCTTGTTCACCGTTTCTGGGTATATACCTCCATTATATATTGGATTTGCGCTCCATTTCGTGGCATATTGTTTGGTTGAGAGCTAACAACCATGTATATAGAGTCGTGTGTATTATTTCATTAAAATTAAATATTCCTTTTTAAGGCATTTTTGGCATTATTTGAGTGGTACTAAATACGCGAACTTAGTTCTTTGCAGGTTTCTAATACTGGAAACCAAATTTTCCTTAACGCTCTCATTATGCTGAGTTCTGACCATTACAATGGTGCCTACAGTTCTACCTTTCATTGCGAAATTAAATAAACTTGAAATAATCATGGTTCACCCGAGCGGCCCTTTTTAACTGAGGCGCGCACTTCAATGAGGCGCGCACCAACCAGTAGACGATTAGGACAAGCGCCTGTAGCTCAAGACACTAATAAAGTAACGCCAGGCAGAACTGTATACGGCACCCCATAATAGACCCTTAAGATATTAAAGCGGCACTGGCAAACTGCAAACAACCGCCTACTGCGGAAGCTTTATGTTTGGTGCAATTATGAGTTTCACAAGTGTTGCACTGAGCGCGAAGCTAAAGCGCGGCGATAAAATGACCAAAATTTAGTACATAGTACGTTAGGCCAGCTGCAGTGATAAAGTCCCCTAGCCTTTAAAATGATTTTCCGATGCGCGTATTGCGCCCCAAAAAGCCGCGAAGCGAGAAAGCACTTCACAGCGGAACCAAATAACCGCAGCGGACCTTAGCCAGCGTACGGGAGGCATCTCGGAGCCGACAGCAGCGCCGCCGCGTCGTCCTGAAAAAATTCTGCCTCTCCGGCGCTCCGATGCCGACACCTCCCCCTCCAGCCACCATAGTCTTGCCTCGCTGGCTTGCAAAGCGTCGGCACAATGGGCGTATGGGGGCTACGCTGCCAGGCCTTCCCGGTACATCACAGCCGTCTTGCTTCGGGACCCACTTTCCTTGCAACAGTGCCGGGCTATCCCCTCGTTTTCTGGAAGAGTCAAGCATTGAATACCTCCCCCGGCGGCACACGAAGTGGGGGCTGCCAACTTGTTTGCACGTGCGCTCCTCTGGAATGTGCTTTCCGTGTTTGGGCGCTCTTTACTTAACAGTGGCGCGATTCGATGTGGTCTCCAGACCTCGAAGTAGGCGCAGGAAACAGCCCCATATCTAACAGCTCGTCCTCGCCCCGGATGTTCTGAATGGCCGGTGAACTCAATTCGCTGGCCATGAGGAACGCTGAAAGAACCTGCAGGGTATTGGTGTCGAGCCTCGTTTGACGAACTTCGGGATCCTGGGCCCTGGAGAACATACGGCAAACAAACAAAACAACACAGCGCTGCACTACGCGTAAGCGCAGACTCTTCACCCCTGACTCGCCAGGCTATTGCTGAATCGAAATCAACCCTGATTTTTAGTTCCCCAATTTTGACAAAGCAGTTCCAACCACCCTTCCAAACCGCTATCCATTTCTCCCCGAATGCCGACAAGACCAGAGTACTATTGTTGTTGCAAAACAAAGTGTCGCCGACGATGCAAACAACAAATGAAAACAGCCGAACATAGCTTAAGTGGCCTAACTACACGAACAGCATGTTTCCAATCTATCGTAGTGGCGTACTTATCGCATGTATTGGTGCCACTGAACAATCCGGTCAACCTCAGAAGTACGTAATCACAAGCGCACTAGCCTTGTGGTCACTAAACAGAACGCGTATTTGCGTTGTAGGCAAACTTTTCAGTTACGCCTACTCACGTTTTTCCCCTGAAAGTCCTACAGGACACGTGACTTAAACGAACAATTAAAATTGCGGGACTCACACACTCCGCAGAACTCTTAAAATATAGCGTCTTCTAATAACTAGTTCCAGGCACGCTCACTAAAGAAGTCAGAATACGGCTGCCCTCAACACACACGAGCAACCCAGTCATAAATCTGCTTCCTTCCGTCTACACAGGACACGCGCTAATGGAACTACGAACGCTTCTCAGTGCAAATCATGCACTCACTGAAAACTATGCGGTTAACCTTAGAAAATAATAAACGCTTATAAAAAAAGGATAACTAAAACACACGCGCGTTACGATAGGCCTCTCAACAATAACCTTGACCCTCAGGTTACTCACACAGAAGAAAAAAAGAAAGCCTATTTACTCATTAACTAACATTCGCGAGACTACATGTTTACACATACCTCATCTTTCAAATCTCGGAGCTTCTCAAACGAAAACACAAACAAAGCTCAAACCTTACACATTGAAAGAAATCCTAGTCTCAATTCGCGAAAACTTTCCGATGCTCAAAATAAAAAACAAACACTTCATTTCTACGGAAGCGATCGTGGCCTCCCTTTCCAAACGCTTATGTCTGACTCATACTTTGAGTCGGACTTTGAGTTTGAAAGCTACTCTGGCTGCCGACGAACAACAAAAGGGCTGACTCAGTATCAGCTCCCGCAAGATGTTATGGTCTCCTGCCACTTTGCGTCCTGGCGCCTCGCTTTCCTCAAAAACTCGATTGACCGCGTCGCTACTCCCCACCTGGTCTCGTCCTGCCACCTTGCGCTTCTTTGAACTGCACGCTGAGCTTTGAAAAGAACTACGGAACGACGAGGAGTTTAACTGCCCCGTGCCCTTTGTCCGCGTCCGTGCAGAACATACTTCGCGGTCCCCCTTTGACCGGCGGCTCGGACGTTTCGGATGCGTAAACATCGTCCGTGACGACCGCACCTTTTTCCTCGCACCCTGCTCTTTCGGGTTTCTCGCCATCTTTGGCGGCGCTGCATTAGTTACCATCTTTCTGTCTTTACCGCGCTTCTTTTTACGGCGCTTTTTCTTTGCACTCGCTTTCATGCCGCCTTCTCGCGCTTCGTGCTGGCCGGTACACATTTCGTCGGCCCGGATCGGTCTCTTACCCGCACAGTCTGAGTGATTTACATTTAAATCAACACTCTCTCTGCCTCGACTGGCGGACAGCTCAACCGACTCTGGCACAATGCAGCAGGCTTTACTCGAGTTAGACAACTCGCACTCTTGCGAACTGCCCTCTACTACATTGCCCAGCTCACGCTGTGCATCGGCACACAACCGTCGGTATCGATCGCTGTCTCACGCGCACAGTCCGAATGATTAACAACTGAATCATCCCTATCTAGGCCATTTATACTGGCGGAGAGCCGCACCGATCCCTGAAGAATGCAGTTGTTCTCTTGTGAACTACGAAGCTCGCTATCCCGAGAACTACTCTCAACTGCATCGTCCAGTTCGCATTTAACTTCTGCACGCTAATCTGGCTCTACATGGGTGCTCGCGTCTGTCGGTTCAGCAGTACCCTCTTCTTCGCTAGCAACAACCTCGCTAACATTACAAGCGACGCACACGCGCGGTAACTGTGCCAATTTGTTCGCGGCTGGCGTAGCTGTCTCTACAGTCCTCTGTTGGCACAGCACCTCGTCGCTCTCCTTGCGGCCTTTAATGGCCTCTGTTGCCACGAAAGCATCGTTAGCAGCTAGGCTTTTCTTTTCACTTATGAATCTGCAGCCAATCCCACAGGCACTACTCTACTCGTCGGCTTTTGGCGAAAATCCACTCGATGCTGCCTCATTCTTTCGCTCTGTACTACCTACAGAATTCTCAGACAGCCGTTGCCTCTGTGCCATTAACTGATCACAATACTGTATCTCTTTGATCAGTGCTGCCTTCTCTCTCTCATACTTTTGCTCACGCTCACGTTTACGTTCATTCTCACGTTCGTGACGCTCACACCTAAGAGTAAGTTCTTGAAGCTCATGCTTCCGTTCATTCTCGCGTTCTTGACGCTTACGCTCACTCTCACGTTCACGACGCTCACGCACACGTTCACGACGCTCACGCCCCCGTGGCTCCTGTATCACCTCCCAAGCAAGCTCAATGCTTTTGCCATCATTGCCACTATCGTTAATCGCCGTTATGATAGCTGGCGTTTTCATCCGCTCATCCGCCTCAACTCCCAAATCGTCGCACACCAACAACAAGTCTAACCTCGTCAACCTTCTAAGATCCACGGCAGCTGCCCCGACTGGTGGTTAGAACTGTTTTCCTTAATTTGTGCAAACACACAATGCAACAAACTCCCGATTCCCAGAACTATCAAAATGAACACACAACATTTGAGTCTGGCAAATCAAAATTAAAAAAACCACGCGCTCACTTCCGGTTGCAGCACCCTGCCATCCGGTTCATTTGTCCGCTCTTCCCGGTTCCTCCGGACTCCCTGGGTCGAAGGCTCGCTCTTCTTCGCTACTCCCAGTTTCTTCGGACCTCTTTCGACGAAGGCTCTCTCTTCTTCGCTCTTCCCGGTTCCTTAGGATCTCTCTCGACGAAGGTTTATCCGTACTGCTGCCACCAGCTGATGCATTCGGAGGCGATTTCACCGCTGCCAACCAGATGTAATGGTTGAGGACGGACTTCGGGATGAAAACAGACTTGGAGGATTTGTTTTACATTATATACAGAGAGGTGAGAGTCAAGTAACAGTCGTACAATCATTACGGGCTGGCAGCAACTCGGACGCTGCGGCCCGTCGCAAGAAGTTCGAGAGAGGTGAATCAGGGGAAAGCTCCAGGAATCTCTGGAATGCTCTGGCATGCTCCTCCGCTGCTCCCGGTCTGCGTCTTTTAAACCCTTCGAGGTCTCGGCTTAAAACGAAGTTCAGCCAATGGGCGAGCCCGCTCAGATGACGCCATTTTAGGCCAATGGCAGACGCCCGTGCGATGGTGTCATACCCGGCGAAGAGAGTCGCCGCTTGGTCCCCCTGCGGTCTTGCCTTGGTGACTCACAACTCGCCGTCACAATAGCCAGGTGGGGGCGACGGCGGACCAAGGCGGGCAGGGTGCCTTACTTTCACGGTGCCTTACTTCTCCCTGTGGACTTGCCTCACTGGCTTGCAACACGTCGGCACAATGGGCGTATGGGGGCTACGCTGCCAGGCCTTCCCGGTACATCACAGCCGTCTTGCTTCGGGACCCACTTTCCTTGCAACAGTGCCGGGCTATCCCCTCGTTTTCTGGAAGAGTCAAGCATTGAATACCTCCCCCGGCGGCACACGAAGTGGGGGCTGCCAACTTGTTTGCACGTGCGCTCCTCTGGAATGTGCTTTCCGTGTTTCTGCGCTCTTAACAGTGGCGCGATTGGATGTTGTCTCCAGACCTCGAAGTAGGCGCAGGAAACAGCCCCATATCTAACAGTATGCAGCAAGCGCAGAGGCGAGGAAGATTTCTGCTACGGCGCCGGGTCTGCGATGTTCGGAAAACGCGCACTGCGACGCTCGCCCGAGTCCGCTGCTCGACTAATGTCATGACGGTTTGGTCTATGAACTTCTCGATGCTATAGATACTAGCAAGTTCACTGGACTGGAAAGAGAGCGGTAGGAAGCACATTAAAAAAAGCATGGCATATGGTCATGTTTGTGTTTATGAATTCTGTGCACTGGATTACAAAAAAGAAGCAGCGTGAAATCGCACGCTGAAAACATCAATAAACATACAGTGCGGCGCAACTCGAGAAATAATATTGAAACGTCCAAGAATTTAGAAGAAAAAGAAAAATTTAATCGTCGCGACCGCACGTCACAGTCCCCGTAGACGTCGAAGTCTCTACAATGAAATTATTTCTGAACAGCTCTGATAGCGCCCACGCAACGATGGTTGCTTGTACACTGTCAAATTCTCATATTCTGTGGCCTAAAGCTCATGGCACCGTGCGAAAGCGCGCACGCGGCGAAAGCAAAACAGTGCGCGTACAAGCATGCAGACGCGCAGTCGGTCGCTGCGAATCTGTGCGATCGCTGCATTGAGGCTTCATCCTATTACGCTCCATTTAGTTATAAAAAAACACTATAAGAACATATTTCACATAGTTTGCTCTCAGCGTTTACCTACCTTTCACGCAAGAAACCGTTTCGGTAGACTCCATCGCAGCGACCGCGCGCAGTGGCGTTCACTGTACGTATTCGGTAAAGAGACATAGCGTCTGTAAACGATTCTGTGCTTTCAGTTTGCCCAAGATTATTATTTAGACAGTAAAAACTTCTCTCGTTTCGAAAGTACTTACAGAAATATCCGGGAGAGCTCGCGCTGGTGTTTTCAGTTAGCGCTGACAGCAAAACCTATGAGGAGCGCGCCACGTGATCCCTCATACTACGCCAGCGAGGCGCTTCCGATAGATGGCGACTCCGTAACTCCTCGCCGCCAATATTCTCCCTCAAGACAAACACCTCGCCACCTCCAAAAGCGGCCTTCGCCAAGAGGAGAAAGGGTGAGGTAAGGGTTTTAATGTGCACACGGGCAATGTTTTAAACAGATGATCATCTGAGTGTCGAACAAACGACCATACACCGGCCTTTGATGAAGCGAGGTGGAGGCAGAGCCGGGAATATGCACATGCGTGCAAACAGCTTGCCGTTTTCATCCTATTTTTCCCCTCCGCTGTGTCACGGAACACTGTACTACGGCTGTTTGTTCGCCGCTGTTTTAACTCCTCACCGCCAATAGTGCAGGCTACGGAAACGACTCGAAAAACGAAAAACCACTCGATGTTAGGGATGCAGCCGAGATATGACGGCAACGTGAAAAGTATCTGAGGATCGGACGAGACACAATGCGCACACCACATGCGTGCCATCGGTTCATATGTCGCACACACACAGTCTGCGTTGTCAGCTACCAACTTACGTGTCTCTGTGCTGTTAGCTTGATGCCTGTTTGGAATACGCTCGTAACTAAAGCTGGCGTTCATAACATCTATTATCACGACTGGATCGGCGTTTTTTCTATTGCCGCGTTAGTCATGCTAGGACAACTGTTAAGACTGTCTTGGAATTGCCGACTGCGACTACGTAGGTAGTCTCACGTGGTCAACAAATGCGTACGTATACACTGTGTGTATACTAAAGTCTGCAAATAGGCTCTACAGCAATCTCAGCAATATACAGTGGCTTACATCAAACATAGCTCCGTATTATCCGCCGGTGCCTACGGTTGGCTACAGCGTACGCGCATAGGGCCGATATTAACGACTTTTGTGTATAGTCAATCTATAGACGGCATGTAAACCTGAAACATAAGACTTTTACAGTATCGGTTGTTTTCTAGTTCGTTTCACGACTTGCTACAATCGGTATATGGAGTGTTCGCTCAAGTTAACATGATCTTTGGTGACCTCCCACCCTATGGCCTTCATCGGCGATGATAGAGGAAACCGTGGAGAATCATTTGGATTACAAAGAAGCATACTGGGTTTTTCACTTAATTTGGATCAAACTTTAACGTATACAAATGCTACATAGCTGGACACAACCAAGGTAATGTTGTTTGCCGTCACTTGGAGATACTCAGATTTTTTGCAGTCCCTTGAGTAGATAACTAGTTTTAATTATTTAATCAACTTCGGGGTATGATATTTAGATGCGAAGTGTCAATGAGGATATTGTAGAGCAACATGAGAAACTACCCATGCAGCTTTTTGTTGCTCAACGCGTGCTACATAACAGTGTTTTTCCGAGTCTGAAAGAAGCCGAGCTCAACGCGTGCTACATAACAGTGTTTTTCCGAGTCTGAAAGAAGTCGAGTGGCCAGTCGCGAGGCAATTTTACGTGTATTAGCGGGCTTCTTTCATGCTCAGAAAAACACTTTTATGTAGTATGTTTTGAGCAACAGCCAGCTGTATGGGGAGTTTCTCATGTTGTTCTACAATTTTCTTCTTGAAATTTTTCATCTAATTATAATTATTTAAATGTTGATTACGTAATTAACAATAATTATATCAGTGGAGTAGCTTCAAGCGACAGCAAACAGCTTTACCTTGGTTCTGAGCAGCTACGTGGCATTTGCATACATTTAAATATTTGTACATGTGCATGATACTTAATTCGGACACGATGTACAATGAGGCTAGCTTCGTAGTTACAATTTCAAATAAAGTGAACAATATTCGTTGTCTTTTGCACAATGCACTTCTGCACTTTCGGCTGGTGGACCAGCTTGTATGGTAAATATATATATATATATATATATATATATATATATATATATATATATGTATATATATATATATATATATATATATATATATATATATATATATATATACGTGCATGGGCGCGAGGACATTTACAGGCTGGGATTAGACAAAAATAATCAACACTTTATAGGCTGACGTCTATTATGGACGAATAATCAGTAAGCATAAATGGAGGCTGTATCGACTTTATTCTATAGACAGTGTATAGACAAACAATGAACAAAAGTAAATAAAAACCGTATCTACATTCGTCTATAGGTAGTCTATAGAGGGAAGTAGACAAAGAAACAAATACCTTATCGACTTGTTTCTATAGATCGACTATATAATGCGAGTAGACAAAAATAAATATAAAGCTTATCCCGTTTTGTCAACAGTCTGTAGACTTTGTATTAACAATAGACCTAATCTATAGAAAGTCAAAGTCGTCCAAAAGAAGTCTATAGACACTCTATAGACAATGTAAACTCATTTTTGTAAAGGCATGCACTTAACAATCCCGATAGTGAATTACCAGGTGACCTTAGGTGTATGTTTTCCTGTTGCAAGAAGTCCAGATAAGTGGGTGAGGTCAATTGAAACTTCCTTGTGGTCCCGGAACTTTCAAGGCACAAACGGAAAGCACGTAATAAGGTGTCGCAGCGGGCATAACGTTCTGAGAGAAAAGCGTCGGGCACGCAGCGCTATATAAAAAAAGAAAGTGCACGCAACATAGATCACGATTGTCGTTTGTGGACAAGATAAGCCCCGAAAAGCATTTGTAGTGGAGGATGCTCCTGGACAAACGTTATCTCCGTCTAAATTGTAGACGTGCTTGAACAGCCACTCCAATATGAGCTCCAACGGCTCTGTGCTCCAGTGGGCGCGCTGTCTTCAACCAGTTATATAGACATAATTGGTTAGTCGCGCTTTGTCCCGTCCAGTTGCACTTGTTTCTTGTTTCCTCGTGTAGTGCTTCTAAGTCGGCGCGTTCGTAAACGAACTCTTCAACCTTGCCACAGCGAACACGTGCGGTCCACGTGGTGGTTCTTCGACGGCCGCCGTTGCCGCATGTGGCGCTTCCCGGCCGGCCGATGTCCCGACGCCAGCGCCTTCCGCACGCGGAGCCAGTGCGCCCGCGTGTGCCCATCCTCTCTCGAGAAGGTAGGCGCGTGGGAAAGCAGCGAAGGAAACGCCGTCCGGTTCGTAGAGAAGTGCTTGTTTGCATGACTGTTTCAATAGCAGCGTTCTATAAACCGGTGTGAAGGCGGATATTGGAAACGAAAAAAAGGGAGTGGAAAAAAAACAACTCCATGTGTAAGTGTAAGCAGCGCCCGTGTTGTAGCTTGCTCGGTCAAACTTTGCCCGATGCAGCAGCAATGAGACCTCACATTAGGTCTACATTTTCCCAGCTATCTATGCTGCTGCGAATAAGAGCTTCGGTTATAGAAGCAAACACCGAGCAGCTTTTACTGCTCGTAAATTAAGAAGAAAAAATGAAGTGCGGATGAGACAGAATAAAAAAAAGGGCTGATTTACGTATTAACTTCATGAAATACTAGAGTTTGACGTGCCAATCGACCGCATTCTTATAATGATCGAGTCAAATCGCAGTGCTAAACTCCGGAAATGCCCGCGGGTACACGAACGTTTCTGCATTGCACCCACATCGAAATGCGCACGTCGGGGGCCGGGATCGAACCTGGGACACATTTCCATATCAAGGAAAATTATAGTCACCTTTATTTTGCATAGAGAGTACATTAGTAGGAAAAGGCAGAAACAACAAACAAACAAACGAATTGTTACATCAGCCAAAAATATAGTAACTAAACAATTAGCAATTCCTTTGCTAAATATGCATAACTGAAAACCCGTCATAGCTGTCAGAACTTTACCATTGTATTTGCGCTAAGTGTCCTGTGCTTAGGTCAGAGTTGTTAGAGGTCATATTGTGTGTCGCAAAATAATACACTGGGCTTTGTTTAGTTGAATCATCCGGCAGCGAATGTGCACGGACTATTTATTATGCTCTTCGACCGGCAGGCCTCAATAATCCTGGTAGCCCCGTATATTCTCTGGCAGCCGAATATGAAAAGAGAGAAATCGAATACAACGTTTGCGTATCAAATGCTTCGGTTCGAAACAGAAGCATAGAATTCGTGTTCCAAAGTTTAAATATTCGCGCACCCGCTAATTGTGCGAAATATCGTAAGCGGGCTTCCTCACGCTACGCAAGATAATTGTAACAAAGATGACGGATGCCAAGTTCACAGCACTGTTGCAGCTAAGGTTAAATGAAAAATTCTAGGGTTTTTGGTGCTAGAACCACGATATGATTATCAAGCACGCCGTAGTAATGGACTCCAGATTAATTTTGACTACG